>NC_134483.1:509142649-509275149 GCF_040206685.1 Ascaphus truei
GAGCCAACAAACACAGAAACAGCGGTCAAGGCAATTTGACAATGTACACACAACAAAGGGATGGATAAAAATACAAGAACTTAAGGAATACAAGCTAATATATAGAGAGCTATCCATCTCTTACTACTGAATTGTCATTCAAAGAACTAAAATCATTATTATACAGGCACTACAAGATAGAATCCATGACACCACGCACGAAAGTCACGAAGGCATAGTGGCCACCATAAAAAACATTAGACAAAATGTCTTGTTCCAGTTGCTGGACAGAATGGTGGAGGACACACCCGGTCATGTCACATGTGTCAGAGAACAAGCACCATCCCATAACCTGAACTCTTGTCCCCACTACCAGAGAATATCTGGCAATAAGCTATGGTTGACTTCTTTGATCCACTTAGCTTTGGCAAATACATTATGGTCGTGGTGGACGAATACTCAATATACCCAGAAATAGAGATCATAAGCTTGATATCGCCAAAGGCAGTAATACAAGCCCATGACAAAATATTAACTGAATACACAATAACCCATACAGTGAAATCAGATAATTGCCTTTCATTCATTGGGACGGAGTTTACCAAATTTTCTGGCAATATGGATTTTGAGACATAGGAAAATAACTCTGTTGTGGCCAAAGGCAAGCAGAATGGTGGAGAAATTTGGGGGCACTGTCAGAAAGACAGTTAAAACAGCTCGGCTATTTGATCTGTATAGTACCAAATGACAATCATCACCTAAAACATGTAATATAACATACTGTAGATTAAGAAAATATGTTGGTAATCCAAAAATAACTAGAGAGGTGTACCTAAAGCAAGGTACACTAAAGAATCCCAAATAGTGGCGCACTGCAGACCAATTATGTAATATTGTGGTCAGAAGCAGCTGAAAATCTAAATTAAAAACATTTTATTACATTTTGATTAAATTAGATATACATCGAAAGGTATGGCATATATCTGGAAACAAAGTCCCTCTTGATAGTGTTCCATATAAATAAGTCCACACTGAGAGCACTTTTGTTTTAGTCTTTAGGCACTATAATGTTACTTTATAATTACATGTAGAGGTACTATTTAGCACCTCATATACTGATTAGATCACTTGGTATCACTAGGGACATCTCATTTAGATTTGAGAACCTACATGGTATCTTAATAGGTTACCAATCTGCCATCTATCTTGTGTCCTCACTACTATAAGCAGGACTTACTTATATGGAACACTATCTAGATGGACTTTGTTTCCAGATATATGCCATACAGTACCTTTGGATGTATATCTATTTTAATCAAAATGTAATCAAATGTTTTTAATTTAGATATTCAGCTGCTTCTGACCACAATATTACATAATAGGTCTGCAGTGTGCCACTATTTGGGATTCTTTAGTCTACCTTGCTTTAGGTACACCTCTCTAGTTATTATTGCATTCTCTCCCAGGCGGCACGCAATTACCTTTTCAAAGGGGTTTTGAGCGAGGTTTCTCCATATATGGTAATCCAAAAATGCAACAATCTAGATTGTTTGTGAAATATTTCAGCGAAAACAATAGCATATACATTAACTTAACATAAAATTATAGATAGACATTTGTATTTAATTTGTATATATGTGAAATTAAACATGCAATAATATATTAAGTTAAATGATTAACTTAAATCAATTTAATAGTCCCTGATTTCACCATTATGACAAACCAATAGCTATTATAACATAACATTAACTCAAAAAGTAAATTTATATATTATAGTTGATTATTTAAAATGATTATTTAATATAAAGTGTTTTTTTTTTTTTTATAATAGATAATAATAGTAAGGTCTATCAACATCAAGATCTGCACCAGTCTAGGTCATTTCCAATGGATATCAAAATATACATGCAATACTGAAAAACTCTTTAAACAAAGACTTATATAATAAAAAAGATCACAATACTGTACATCTTTATAAAATACAAATATAGATTCAGAATAAAAAAAACATGATAAAAAAACATAATAAATACATACCTATTTGTGATTAAGCAATCTAATTTATATAATCTAATCTATATCATAAACAAATCAAAATAATAATATGAAATAAAGAATGTCTACATTTTCATCACTGTGCTGTGTTATAGTGAATATAAAGCGCTAACTCTTCTAGTGTTCACTATCAATATACAGTGAATAATTCTTAGATCTATTGATACAAAAAAAATTTTTTTTCATTTAATCAACATGAAAGGTTGTGCACACGTGATAAAAGTGTATAAAAAGGTGTATAAAAAACCCCTGCTCGACCCAGCTGGTTAGGGACTGGTTCTGCTTGTCCCTCGAGTTGTACAAATTCATACGTGATCCAGGGGGAGCATGGGAGAAAAATAGAAAAATAAAAGAAACACAATATAAGTGCAGACAGTTTGATACTGAGTGGATTAGAGTGATCGTGTATCTTGGCTCATAAGTGTTGCCTACTCACAGGATTCAAATAGGACACGGGCAGTTTGACACAATGGTCTCAGTGGATTGGATCTGTAGATTCTAGATAGGTGCAGACTTCACTCTCAGCAGGACAGCATATGTGTGGAGGGAAAAAAGTATACATAGTGCAGACCAGTAGTACAAACGGGTTTTACTTTATGAAACTTTAAAAATGCACACTTACAATAAAATCAATATGATAAAGCATGTATCACAATAATTGTGATGGAAGAGGGTGGACTGTAGATCTTAGGGCTCACCCGCCACCTTCGGTGCGCATACGATGCGTGGGACACTGCTCCGCTGGATGGTCCCTCTCAGTCCCTTCCCGGGTGCTCCGGTGTTGAAGACTCCAATCTCTCCGCTGCAGGTTGCGGTGTATCCCTTCCCTTCTGCAGCGCGCCGTTTGATCGCGTTCAATGGACTCCGGTGCGTCACTTCCGGTGCAATCCCGATACGTCACTTCCGGCGGTGGGCTCCCGATCTGCGTCTCTGCTCTCTGCTCTTCTCTCCAAGTAGGCGGATACCACTCTACGCGTTTCGCCAAAGAGTGCGTGGCTTCGTCAGGAGTGTACCGCCCCCTACTAGTCTACATATTTATATAGCGCATATAATAAAATTTAATTGAAAACATCTGTTGCTACACGGTCTGCACTTGTCACTAACGAGGAATTCATCAGTATACATAAGGGAGCATTCTGCCGGTTTAAAGGGAATGAATGGGAGATGATGTAATGGATCTTTGTTTGTATCTGAAAAATGCATATGTAAGGGAATAGAGATTATGTGGGGTTTTCAAGTTAGTGATGGGAGTCTTAATCACTTAGTGGAAAAAAAACTGAAGGAGTACAGGATATGTGAACAGTGTATAAAAAATGTATATTATAAAAAATGTATAGTATAATAAATTTTTTGAAAAGATGTATTTATTTAATGATATATATAATCATATACATATGTAAAAGTGAATAGTTTACTTGCTCCCACGGATAGTGGATGGTGATATATATATTATCTGTATAAATTTTATCTGTATAAATTTTAATATATGAATTATTTTGGTAACCTGGAGCAACTACAAAAATAGAAATTGGTAAACATGATTCGTATGTCCCTCATAAGACCGTGTAGCAACAGATGTTTTCAATTAAATTTTATTATATGCGCTATATAAATATGTAGACTAGTAGGGGGCGGGACACTCCTGACGAAGCCACGCACTCTTTGCGAAACGCGTAGAGTGGTATCCGCCTACTTGGAGAGAAGAGCAGAGAGCAGAGACGCAGATCGGGAGCCCACCGCCGGAAGTGACGTATCGGGATTGCACCGGAAGTGACGCACCGGAGTCCATTGAACGCGATCAAACGGCGCGCTGCAGAAGGGAAGGGATACACCGCAACCTGCAGCGGAGAGATTGGAGTCTCCAACACCGGAGCACCCGGGAAGGGACTGAGAGGGACCATCCAGCGGAGCAGTGTCCCCCGCATCGTATGCGCACCGAAGGTGGCGGGTGAGCCCTAAGATCTACAGTCCACCCTCTTCCATCACAATTATTGTGATACATGCTTTATCCTATTGATTTTATTGTAAGTGTGCATTTTTTAAGTTTCATAAAGTAAAACCCGTTTATACTACTGGTCTGCACTATGTATACTTTTTTTCCCTCCACACATATGCTGTCCTGCTGAGAGTGAAGTCTGCACCTATCTAGAATCTACAGATCCAATCCACTGAGACCATTGTGTCAAACTGCCCGTGTCCTATTTGAATCCTGTGAGTAGGCAACACTTATGAGCCAAGATACACGATCACTCTAATCCACTCAGTATCAAACTGTCTGCACTTATATTGTGTTTCTTTTATTTTTCTATTTTTCTCCCATGCTCCCCCTGGATCAGATATACATTTTCATCACTCCCTTCAAAAACATCTTCCCTTATAATAGGTTTTAGATCTGGTTTAACATATAAACATACTTCCCCTCCTCTTCTATTTGCTAGATTCTTGTGAAAAGGGGAATAACCCTCTAAATTAACTGCCCAGTCATGAATTTCATCCCACCAGTTTCAGTAATGCCTATGATATCATACAACTCCCTTGTAGCTATTAATTCAAGCTCATCCATTTTATCTGTCAGGCTCCTTGCACTAGCAAGCATGCATTTAAGTTTTTTTTCAGTCTGTACTATTATCGTATCTGCTCCTGCCTTTCTTCGCCAATTGGGTTTAGTCATTAGAAATGTTCTAGTATTATCTGTATTTAGTATGGGTGCCTCCCTGCTTGCCAAACTCGCACTTGCCCCCATTCTACCTATGTTTCTTGTCCCTCCCCCCTAGTTTTAAATCTCCTCCAACCACTTATGTTCACTAGGAAAAAGTGCAAATTAATCTTTTGCAACTAAACATAGCTCTGAGACAGGGCAGGGGATTGGTTAGGAGTCAGGAACAGATCTCAGACAGGTCAGGGGATTGGCCAGATAGCAGCAGGCAGTGACTCCTTCCCCTTCCTCCATGAAGAGAGCTTCATTTTGAGTTGAGGAGCGAGAGAGAGTGTTTGTGTAGCTGCAAAGTAAGTTGTTGTCTGTAGTTTGTTTCTCTCTCTCTCTGTGTGTGTGTGTGTGTGTGTGTGGACAACCCTAGGACCCTCACACACCTACGGGGACCACCTGGACGCCAACAGATACTCGCAGGGACCACCCGGGGACCCCTGCTGGCCTCTGGTATCAATCTTTTGCAGATTTTAAAAAAAAATTATGTGGGGGCACAGGGGGTGTGTGGGTTGTGTATTGGTGGTTAGTACATATTGAAATGTTTATTGGAGGCAGAGGGGTAAGTGAAGGGCCAAATACCAACTTCATTCACCCCTCTGCCCTCAATAAACCTGCTATTGTGTCTTAACCCCTTTCTTGCCTTAGCAGCTCTCCGCTAAGGTAATTAATCTGCTTTAATGTAATTTTTATTAATACTGTGCGGGAGCAGGGGGTCTCCTGAGCTGAAGCACTGTGATTTATGCCTCAGCGACCCCCTGCTTCCCAAGTTACAGACCCTGGTATGGGGCATCGGGTGCCGGTATTGCCGCTATTATTAAATCATTCACGTCACGGGACAGGGGGATTTAAATAATGAAGGAGATACTGGCACTCCATATCTGGGCCTGTAACTTGGGAAACAGGGGGTCCCCGAGGCTGAAATCAATGCGGTTCATCTCAAGAGATGCCCTGCTCCTGCACAAGGCCGACAACAGAAATCATGGAGCCCAGGATAAATGTAAGGAGTAGGGCCCCGTCGCAGCTCTCTCTCTCTCCCCCCCACAACTCTCCCCAGCCCCGCCACACCCACAGGTCTCTCTCTCCCCCCCCCCGCAGCTCGCTCTCTCTGCCCCCGCAGCTCTCTCTCTGCCCCCCGCAGCTCTCTGCCCCCCGCAGCTCTCTGCCCCCCGCAGCACTCCCCCCCCCAGTGCTCTCTCTCCCCTCCCTGCAGCTCTCTCCCCCCCCTCAAAGCCAACAGCACCAAACCAGCAATGCCTACCCCACTGTACTGATACACAAAACCTGCCCGTGCTCTACTACCAAATATTATAAATATAAACCTGTTCTTCAGTTTTGGATGAACCTGGTACACATACACTTATTTATGGCAGTGTCCCAGGGAAAGGGTGGGGATGGAAGGGGTTAACATAGGAGTTACCTCGGAACGCTGCTTCTTTCACATGCGGTCAGTGGGATATTTCAAAAAGCCAAGAGACATGAGCGAGCCTGCCACATCTCCCCCCAGATATCCCAATGCCAACCGCTGGGCAGATGCCCCTAGGTCTGGTAGAACAAGTGGCATCCCGGAGGACTGCCATTGATCTCCATACCTAGTACTCCACCTTTCCCCTACAACCAAATGCCATTCACACCTCTGGGCATCCTCTGCTGCTTTGAACTCCAATGTCCAGCAGACATACTGGTGCCTGTGTGTTTGCATGGTCTGTCTGTTTGGACATGGGTTTGGAATGTTTAACCACACTAAAATTCCTTTTAATAAACACTGAATCTTGGAGAACCCCTTCAGCTATCTGGAACTTTAGGTTAGGATCTTGGGGTTGAAAACTAGGAGTCTGGGGGACACTGTATGGCCCCAGTGCAACTCACCCCAGGTACCGGAAAATAGTTTGAGTAAGCCAATAAAATTAATGGGCCACTGGTAACAATGTCCCCAGACCTCCTGCAATCAAAATGACTTGCTTTTCACCCCAAACCCCCACCTAAGACTTAGACTCTCAAAGTTTGGAGTCTCTAGGGTACAGGGAAAAGAAAAGGAAAAAAATATTTTTATTTCTGTCTGCCTTCTTTCCCCACACACTTTCCCTTTGACTCAGTTTGGACTCTCAGAGTCCCCCAACCTTATGTATGGTTGGACACCCACAAACCATATACTGTTTGTGGGTCACCTTGGCACTAGCTGGGGTACCCCCTTAACCCAGGGCTGGCCTCTGCTCAAGGGATACATAGTGATCCCTTTGCCTCATTCCCCTTTCCGAGTTGTGCTGAAGCAGGGTGTCCTAGTGTTGAATCGCAGTTACATTTTCAAGGGGAGGTATTGCGGGACAATGTGCTCACATGTATTCGAGAATCAGACATGATTCCCGGACACATTTATTGGGGAACCGGTAACTCTGGACCCAAACTTCGTAGGCGCATTCGGACAACGGTTCCTACACAAAACCCCCCTTGAAACTCATACACTAGCAATCCCTGCTTGATGGCATGCCCGGAAAGGGAAAAAACACAAAAAATGGGTTTATTACATAAAGTACAATGCAATGTTACTGGGCCAAAGAGCTAACTCTCTGGGACCCTTATACTTGGGTCAGGGGTAACCGGGTGGGCTTGACATTTATTATGCAGCCTGTTCACCCCCTCCCATCACAGTGGGACAGCATAATTGGGGTTTGTGTGACAGTTTGGGGGTGAGTGTGTTCTCCTTTACTGTGCCATGTGTGGAGCTGAGTCGATCAACTGGGTAGCCAGTTGTTTTTACCCATTTCAAACACACGTGTACACGTGTAAGAGTGTAAGAGGAACTCACATTTATATTCTTTCTATAAAAGCACAAGAATGAAACCATGCATTAGATGGATGGCTCTCTGAGATTGTCATGCTGAAACATGCAACTCTATTACTGCTGATCTTCCCTGTTTTCTCCAGGATGCTGATGTGGGGGAGCCCTGGCTTTACCGCAGCTGCCCAGTTCCCACTTCATGATGACGGCACCGAACCTGAAAGTCATTCTTGGTGATGTACCGTTGTGAGACACTGATAAGATGGCCCAATGCATTTTGGGAGACTATCTCCCTTTGTCAGGGGACTTATAGCTCGGGTACTGTATTGTGTGCATGTAGTTACTTTAAATGCCCTGGTTAACCCACAATGTGCAGCATGAATAAATAATATTGAGTAAATGGAAAAAGGAGTATCATCTATGTGTAAGTGAATATATATATATTTAAAAAAAAAATATATATATATATATATAGACAAAAAACAACAGCGCAGATATAGACAATATGTTGAATATGGTTAGATAAAACCACACTCTCAGCCAATCAATCAATACAAGGTATATACCCTCACAATCTACTAACCCTACAGACTTGCAGCCAAGTAAGGTCTGCGGCTCCACAACGCCGCTGGAAATGTATTGCAAAGAGTGACCTAGGCGCACATATGCAGGGGAAGAGAAAAGAAGAAAGAGGAAAAAATCAAAGGGCAGTATATCAATACAAACAGATAAGAATTCGGTGAGATATGCACTTACACTAGTAAGATCATTAAAGGCCTTTAATCCACTTAGGGACTCTCGAACTCAGCTCCTGTAGTTCGTCTGTTTCTTGGCTCCTGGATCTTTGGAGAGGCTTGTCTTTGAGGCTTCTTGCAGCAATCACGATGAGTCTGTTTTTAGCAGACTGTACCTTGGTGTGGATCTCAAATAAAGGGATGGGTAGGGAATAAATAGCAGCCCCTGACGAAGCCCGAGTGGAGAAACGCGTAGGGCCAGCGTGATTGGAGCAGGGAGAGTGACGCCGAGAGACTGTTCCTAGTGTGAGCTGAACGGAGCTGAACGGAGCATTGGCAGTGAATTACACAGAGGGAAATCTCGCGAGAGCCGTACGAGATCTGATCACCTGATGCGGAAGCACTTGCCGGTGTGAGGAGGTCTGGAAGTCGGCGTTCTATACCACGAGTGTGAGAGACTCGCTAAACACTCTCTACTGCCCGTTTTTAACTCATAGAATGTGAGTTAAATACTTTTGTTTTATCCTTAGATGTTTTATTAAAAGGTTTTACACATATGTTTCTCCTTTTATCTCCTTTTATTCCCTACCCATCCCTTTATTTGAGATCCACACCAAGGTACAGTCTGCTAAAAACAGACTCATCGTGATTGCTGCAAGAAGCCTCAAAGACAAGCCTCTCCAAAGATCCAGGAGCCAAGAAACAGACGAACTACAGGAGCTGAGTTCGAGAGTCCCTAAGTGGATTAAAGGCCTTTAATGATCTTACTAGTGTAAGTGCATATCTCACCGAATTCTTATCTGTTTGTATTGATATACTGCCCTATGATTTTTTCCTCTTTCTTCTTTTCTCTTCCCCTGCATATGTGCGCCTAGGTCACTCTTTGCAATATATATATATATATATATATATATAATACATACTGCATATATTATATCCAGTGAAAATGTATGAAAAAAAATAAACCTACTAGATAACCACATTATAAAAAACAATATAGATGAATCTCACACGTCAAAAGATAAATGGAGAGTGTATATATCAAGAATATATGTACAAAACACATACTCACCAGTATAATAGCCAGAAGGAAGTAGAAAATGTGTCAATATCACAGCATATACTGTATGTAAGCAAATACCAAGAAAAATAAAAAATAAATGTAAACTAATCAACTATTCATTTTTTTTAATATAAAATATGTTCATTACAAAAATTGTAATGAGCAAACTTTTTTTCAATATATTAAAATATAGATTTTTCTAAGTATCTTAATACCTCTCCATACATAAAAAAGGTACCAAGAAGAATATACATATAAAAAGTGATCTGTAATCAGGTTAAATAGATATATTAAAAATATTATACAAATGTACAGTAACTACATAGAAAAAAAAGTGTCAACATCATTAATAAAAAATCTTTATTCTGGCTTCATTTGAGTTAGCTATCTGACCCTCAACCCCCATCCACCCCTGTCCCCCACTTGGAAAAGAGTGTACTGCTTTTGATTCCTTTCATCAATGTACAGTACCTTTGGAGTCACAGTGCCTCCACATAGTGCTAGAAGGGTTATTCTACTGATAATAATCTTTTTCAATATTCTCTTACATTCTAGAAAATTTTCTTTAAGGGCCCCTTTGGGTCTCGATATGTATAGAAGATGGCACATGCAATGATGTATACCACAAATTAAACATGACAGCTAATAAAATATTATATTGAGTATAAGGCCCCTGTGTTCCTGGAAAAAAAAATGTTTATTTTTGTTTAGATCTAAAAAGTTGCAAGTCATGAAAATGCGGTGGTCACAGCGGGAAACATCCAAGCAGCCTGTTAGGAAACTATATACAGTAGTTTATTCCCTACTCTTTGCACAAAGTTATTGGGGCTAACAGTTTCTTTAGACTTTTGGTTTTAACTGTTCATAAGTTGAGTGTTCTAGGGTAACACATCTTTAACAATGAGTCCCCTTTGGGTAACTACTAGTGCCTGCCAGAGTACTCGCTTAATGGGTTAAAAGAAGGGGGTCAGCCAGGCCTTGTCCTGCTGCCCTGTATCCGTCCGAGCCCCAAAGAGCGGCCATTGTCGCGAGTGGGTTCCCGGTAGTCACGTCCAGTTGACCATGACCCCACGCTACTACCCCCGGGCACCAACAGCCCCGAGCCCATCTGGCAAGGACAAGCACTTACCCCCCAAACTGCCGCCGCGACAGTGGCAAAATGGTCAAACTGACCCCTCCTTTAGGAACTTCAGTCCTTTCTATTTCTCGGGAAGTCTCCCGACTTTGCCCTGTAAAATATAATGGTACATGTTAACAATGATTACAGACAGTATAGCTCAGCAGCTCAACGCTAATAACCGTTCCCTCCCCCCCGTTACAAATGAGTGGCCAAGGGCAAGTACTTGCCCCTGACTATTACCTAAAAAGGGGTTGGTCGGTTGGGAATTTAGCTACAGCCGGGAGCAGAATGAGCGCTCCCACTCCCGGCTGACCCTTAAGGCTCCCCCTTAGCCTATGTATGTGTAGGGAGTAGAGCGCCATCGACGGATGGTCCCGAATCCAGACGAAAAGGGAATTGCTACTTGAACAAAGTATCAATCTGACTGAAATAAACATGAAATGACAGTGTTATCATCGGTGCGCGAGACATCTTGATAACAGGTGGACCCCGTTCCCTGCACACCTGTTCCCAGCATCCAACCCTAACCCAAGGTTATGGGGTTTTTTTTTTAAATTTTTTATTATATATAAATAAATATATGTACCCAGATCATGCCTTTCCCTTCCAGTACCTCCTACGTTCATAGGTACCCTATCGCCGCTTTAGTCATTGTACTATGTACAGACACCTCAAAGGTAAACCTCCCCCACTTTATGCACATAAGACTATGAGGGGAGGCTGTTACCTGGCCATGTGCTAGGCCGTAAATGTGGTTTTAAATAAATAAATACATAAATGCCAGCATTTCACAAAAGTCTTATGGAAGTGTGGTGCTGACTGTCATTAGCACATGAAGCAGTGGTAAGGAAAATTTGAGATCTCCAAAAATTAGTACATTTTGGTCAACTTGCATGCAAGTTGACCAAAAATCTCAACTTTTCTTTACCACTGCTTCATGGATATGGGCCATTGTGTCTAGTAATAAAAGTGAATTTGTATTTGTTGTCTTTTCTATTATTTACAGATTTCTTCTGCAAGCAGGAGTCCCTCTCCAGATCAGCAGCTCTCTTAGAAGAGAAATCAATAAGCTCAATATCATTTTTTTTAATCCAAGAAGCTCTGTGTTAAGATACCCAGAGTTTCAGTTGTCATAATTTCTCTTACAGTTTTGAAGTGCTCTCTGGAACTGCCCAAAGGGTATATGATCAAATTAGGGTGGTTTCTGCTTATTGCCTCCAGATAACATTTACAATCAACATTTGTTTTAACCAGCATTGCATGCATCATTCCATTTCCTGCATGTACAGTAATAGTTCCAGATCTGCATACATGTTTGGTGTCATATGAAAATAAAATTATACATTTTAAAGTAAAATATAAAAACTGAAACATCTTGACTTAGCATTTAGTAAACTAGGTGCACACAACAAACAAAAAACTGCAAGGAAAAAATATTGCTTTTCATGGAAATTAAAGCTGCAGACCAAGCAATATCCTACATGTGTTTGTTTTAAATAATAAATCAATTCTGTAATATGAGTAAATACTTGCTTTATTTTTAAAAATAGCTCTGAATTGCATGTTTAATGTATTATAATATAACAAGCCTTTTTTGTTTCTATAGCAACCAGTTACAAAGTCACATCCCTTCCTCTTCTGAAACAGGCTCTGGCATAGTCCTTTTTGAGCCCTGCCCTCTCTCTGGCAGTACACCAATTGTATCTAGTGACTGCCCGGTCACATGATCTTCCCCACAGAACTTTGCATCTTTGGTCCTCTTCTGCTGCACTGACAGCCATTTAGTGAACCCCCGAGACGAATCTTCACCCGATCACAGGAGAACGGATCGATCAGCAACTTAACTAATTATTTCTCATTGTGTTGATTGTATTAATGCGCATATTATAGGGGAAAAAAATAAAATCGACAGAAGCTTGGACTGCTGCTTTAAAACTTATAACTATATATTACAACTTCATATTACTATGTTTATTCCTTTTATACTTAGAAAGTTTAAATATATCACATTTAAAGGTGCTTTTTTTTTTTACATCCCTAAAGTAGTCTGTTATGTGTTTCCCTAGTTGCTATAGCAATCACGAATGTGGAGTTTTCCTTCTCTCATATTGTAAGAATAGAAAGAACTCAGAAGGTATCTATTAAAGCAAATTAAAAAATGTTCAAGAGAAATACATGCCCTCTGAGTCCTAACCCAGATATTCTGCTCCCCAGGAGGGCACACAAAATGCAGTTAAAATTATAGTGAGACACTTATGGCACTTCTATCCCTCTGAAATACACATTTAAATATATCAATGTTCAAATAGGCCCCATTTAGGTGAAAGTGTATCTATCTAACATCATAGTTACAGTATATAGCTTATTGAGTACAGAACATATATTTGGGAATTCTAAAACAATACAATGTATAGGCTTCCTTTGACAAAATGTAAGCAGTCTGAAATACTTTGATACATGTTATTATGACGAATAAGAAATTATTATTATAAAGCCTAATTAAGATATTCATTAGATGTGTTCAAATGGATGTAAATTTTGGGGTTAAATAAAACCACTAGGAAAAAAATCAATGTTTCAAATAAACTTCCCACGCTGTTGTAATTCAATTTAGTTGGATATCTGTTCAACTAAAGGACAGTTGATATGGAAGAGAACTGATGTAGTGGCTCAAGTACATAGTTAAAAAGATATATCTTAGTAAATTGCAAAATCTTTTGAAAGCTTTTATAATAGACAATTATAGTGTACTTGACAAATTTATTAGTTCAAAGGAGTCACCTAAATACACATAAATAACTTATGTGTTGTGTATATATGCTGTGATTTTTTTTTTGATTGCATCCTTAAAGCAGATAGTTGGTCACGTGTTTCTCTCGTTGCTATAGCAATCACAAAATGTTTATGGAGACAGAACAGACACATTGCATAGATACACTGCAAGCTGAAGATGCTGACAAGCACCGTCACAGTTATTATGAATATCTACATATAGCAGAATAAAATACACCATTTAAATTCCATTGTGTGGACCAAAATCAGTCTCATTGTGGAGAATGTGTTGCTGTGAAAAAAGTGGGGAAAGGCAGGTGGCCATACAGTAATGTGATGGTTTTGGTCTGCAAAATATTAAGTCTGGGAGTTAAATACTGAGTGAACTGAACCATTGTTAATAATGATGGTTCTACAATGTGCTGCAATAATATAGTGGCCCTATTAAACAGGCTGTGAAGCTACTTCTCTTTGTCAGGGAAGACCTGTGCTCGATTCAAATTGAATGAGTCTCAGAGCACCAACTGCGTAGATTGTAAGTGCTGTATGAATCCTTCTTAATTAGGGTCAAATTTAACCTGTTATTTAACATGTTTAGATGTTCTTGTTATCACAAGCAACACAACTTTTTAAGGCGTTCCAAACACTGGACTTAATGGCTTTTACTGATTTAGTCGTGACAGAATAAATGGCATTCTTAGTCATGACTGACATTCTTAGTCATAAAATTTGTTTAGTGGCCTGTTTTGTGAGGGGGTTGGATGAACGTATAATGGTACTGTAATGCCAAGTAAATACTGCCTTGCCAAACTCCACTCTCTGCCTACATTTGCTTGACACTGTATTCAGTATTTTGGGGGGGTGATATGATTCCTTTGCACAAATTTGAAGTGCTGTCAATCTTCTTTTCCTTATTATTCCATGTGATTCAATTATAATATTTGTCACCTTATCACAATGCATCACATATCAACGTCAGCTGCACAGGACACATTTATTAAAACAAATAAATATACTTTTCTTGTATTATAAATTATAATATTTAATTTAATTAAACACTGGAGATAAACAATGATTTTTCAACATATCTACTGTATTTCCACCCTTTTATCAGGGCTACAAGCAACACTGTAATTATTTCTGGCAATAGTGAGCATTTGAAGAGGAATTGAGCTGCACTTAAGCTACAGGAGATACATAAACCTTTGTCTCCACCTACACTTTCTTTATCCACTAGAGTTATTGTTTGTCATGGCAGTAATACAGATGAAAACTACAAAAGTAATGTCTGATTTATCCCTCATACTGTGACTTACCTTATTCCATAATGTCTGTGTCCATTAAAAAACCTGCTTTGATTAATTGGCCTATAAGACTGCTAGACTCATAATTGTGATAATGTATTCTATTATTTCATGTTATTTTAGATACATAGTCCATATCTGTGTTTATGTTGCTTTTTTCCATCACTGTGTTATTTATATGGAGAGGCTTCTTAAATGATACTTTTAATTAGCATAATTAACTTCTAAGGAACATCAACAGTAGATTGTTACCATGATTTTGTTGCATGTGGTGCTCCTTACACTTATCTGAAAACAGAAAAGTCACTTATTTTCTAAACTGCTCTCTGCAAAACACAAATGATTGATAAAAAAAAACAATCTGAACTCTGAGGCAATAGTTGCATTGTAAGGTAAAGTTAAATAATATGTTTATGCCCTTCAAATTTAAATTATAAAGACTACACCTACATAACGAACTGAACAGAATTAAACACGATTTTTGTTCTGCAGTATTCTACATATGGTGTAAAGGAACAATATTTGTAATATTCTGTAAAAGCTTCCTAACAATGAAAAAAAAAGAGTTAATAGAAAACATTCAATACAGCAACAACAAAAAAAAACATTTATTGATGTTCATTCTTGCAGTTAAAGTAGAAAACTGTGACATACGATACCATTAAGAGGAAACAACGTAAGTGTGTTATTACCGCATCACATACAGTAAATGCTGCTTGGGAAATAACCGTGTAGTGGAGTAAATGTGTACAGTAGGAAGGCATCCTGCACATCAGCACATCTGTACATTCAGTTCGTCACTTATTGTCAGAGCCTTGCTGTGCTGCACATCAGCTGTCAGATCACCCTGGTCATTTGTGATGAGCACTGTCTAGTCCCAGGGTCCCTCCCTCTTTATCACCCCCTAGGGAAATGCAGTGCCAATACTGGACAGATACATCAGTGCATAAAAGTCTTTCTCTTGCCTAAGCAAATAATTTTTTTGAAGGATCGTCTGAAATCCTGATTAAAAATGGTGTAAATGACCGGGTTCAGTGAGCTGTTGCAGTAACCGATCCAAAAGAAAAACTTAAATAAAGTTTCGGGGATCTCGCACGCCTCTCTGCATATGCCATGCAAGCTGTAGCTGAAAAAGAAAGGGAACCAGCACACCACGAACACTCCCATCACCACCGCCAGCACAAAGGTGAACCTCTTCTCCCTGGCTTGGGTGACTTTCCTCCTGGAAATGCTGCTCCTCTTTTTCTTTCTGGAGGAGAACAGGTCGGTGGATTTGTTGCTGGATCGGGACAGGTGGCTGGATTGTTTGGAGAAGGAATTGCTCTTGCTGCATTTCTTTTCCTTGCTGGAGTCGGTGTTCTCCTCTCTGCTGCTGCTCTTCCTCCGCTTGCTCTCTGAGATGCTGCTCTCCTCGATGTCTATGTCGTCCATCTCCGTGGCTCTGTGAGGGGTGGGACGAGATGGGCAGTGCCCGTTCTCTTTATCCCCTGGCATTTTTGCAGCGGTCGCCTTGCTGAACCCATTCTCCGTATGGGAAGAACTGTCGGGGACAGATTTCTTCTCGGACAAAGTCCTGGTCCTCAGTTTAGCTACTTGGTAGATGCGAACGTATACCAAAATCATTATCACACAGGGAGCGAAGAATGACCCTATACAAGAGGAGAGGATGTACCAGGTCTCATCGTTGAGTATACACTGAGGGTAATCATCGTCTTCAGGGTCCCTGGCCATGGAAATCAAAGGTGGAAAGGAAATGACAGCCGAGATCAGCCAGACAGTAACAATTATTCCTTTAATCCTCCGAGGTGTCCTTTTTAGGTTGTATTCCACAGCCTGGGTCACAGACCAGTATCTGTCCAAGCTTATTGCACACAGATGAACTATAGACGACGTGCAGAAAAGCACATCTAAGGCTAGGTAGATATCACACCAAACGCTGCCAAAGTACCAGTATCCCATGAGTTCATTAGCCAAAGAGAAAGGCATGACTAAGGTAGCCACCAGGATATCTGCACTGGCTAAAGAGACCAGGAAAAGGTTTTGGGGGGCTTTTAGAGCCCTACTAGTCAACACTGCGATAACCACAAAGACATTTCCCACGATGATAAAGGTAATCAGAAATCCGACAACTGCTGATAAACCCCAGATAGCAGCAACAGAATACTGCCCCACACCCGGGGCCACATGAAGATTTGAAGAAGGCAAGAGAGTACTGTTGATACTAGTCATATTTTCAGGAACATCCATGCTGATGTTAAAGTGACATCCACATACAGTACAGTACTAGCTTCGCAGCCCCTGAGTATTATTTGCCTTGCCAAGTTAACACCTTCTCAGCCCTCATCACCAGCCATTCTCTGAGGTCTCTTAAAAGTCCTCATCCCAGCCAGCGTCCATCGGTTAACAAGATCTAGCAAAACAAAATCTTCTTGTATTCCTTTATTTTTACTGGTGTCATGTTCAACACCATAGACATGAAGCTAATGTGAATGTTTGCATCCTGGTCGCCTCTCTTCCCTTGGACATAGTGATCCAGCAGGGGCAGTGTTTGGCGTACACCAAGAGGAGGTGGTACTGGGGTAGCACACTGAGGATACTTTAGGTTAAATCCGAAGCATCTGCTTTTCCATCAGACCTCAATTTTGAGTCAGAGCTGTTTGCTATATCTTTCCCGAGTCACTCTCTGGCAACAGCAAATTATTTTCTTGCATTGCTGGCCAAAAAGTGTGATGCCAACTCTATGGTGTCTTGTACTCACAGCAATGTGTCTTTTTTCTATGCAAGAATAAAACATGTTGTTTGGGATTTGGAATGCTTTAAATCCACTCAATTTAGAGTACAGTTTTTCTTAAGGGCACTTGGATCCTTTGCCTTAATCCCGGGTAAGTGCAACTGTCTGTCCCCCTCTTTTCTTAGCAGAACCTGTCACGCCTCATATCTAAAATGACATTTCAATGGAGGAGCTCATGTTATGTCAAGATGTGTTATGTAAAGCCATATTATTTGATATATTATAAATAATGCTACATAATGGGTATGGAGCTCAAGCTTTAAAAAAATAAAAAAAATTATAATAATGATACTAAGACGTGTTTCCAAAACATACTAACAACCGCATGGAACATGATTTATGAGAATATTGTTTTTTTTTGGCAAAAATGAAATTGCTTTCACTACTAACACATGCATCCCTCATTGGTTTGGTGTTTTATTTGTGACAGTGCCTGAGTTCAGTAACCCAGGGATTAGATCATAGAGTATGATGATTGCAAACTCGTAGAGTGCTCAGCAGACCATCATTACACACACACACACACACACACACACACACACACACACACACACACACACACACACACACACACACACACACACACACACACACACACACACACACACACACACTGTACTTCACATCTCATCCCTTTTAAAAATCTAAGACATATGCAAATCAAGTTGCAAAAGGAGTCAATCAATATAATATTATGATTCACCTATATTTTAAACAAGTGATCAGGTCAAAAAAAGGCGAGACCTTCATTGAGAATTCAGAAGGACCAAATGCATGGTCTTTAAATTGATATCAACACATAGTAAAATAACTTTATAGATGTGATAAAATATGTAAAATGCATATGGATTATCTGACATTAGTGGAACTAGATTTTACCTTTACTAATCCCTCAAAGTAGATTGAAATGGGTGGAAATCACAGTATTTGTCTCTTGCAATTTTACATCGTCTTGTTCAGTGTATACTGTAGCATGCATGTAGTGTAGATAGATTTCTTCAATATTGGATTAAAAAAATGTTAGCTATTCATCTAACTAACATGGCACAGTAAATGCATTATCCAACGAAACATTGCTCGCTTGAGGTCAGTGTTACCTCGCAGATCATAGGAAACTGGAGAGAAAGAAGGAGAAAATCCGATCTGCCATTACATGGTACATCTTAATAAAGCTATTACCAATAACTTTACTAACATTAACCTTTCTCTGCAACAGTAATTGTAATTTCCAGAGCCTTCAGCTTGGACATGTTTTTTATAATTATATAAATATCTCCATAAGAAGAGGACCTTTTTCTCTTTATGAACTACAGTGTATAAAAAATTATGTACTGAAAAAGTACAATCCCAAATATAGAATTGTGCAGCCTCTTGTTTACAGTACACGTTATTCAAATTAATTTGCCTATGTATTTTTGTTTATTGGTTACAAAACTCTCCACTGTTTTCAGAAATGCTCTGGAACACAAATACAGAAATAATGTCCACTATAACACTGGGGATAGAATTACTTGCTCAAGGTTAGTACAGTATACAGTAAGATGCTTGTCTTGAGCCCATACACTTAAAGTAGTGTCCAAATTAAATACACTTATGTAATAGAGGAAAGATTTAATCAAGTAATATGAAATAATTGTATTGATTAAATATCACAACATTTATATGGACTCAATTGCCCTATAATTACAGTAGCTGTATTCTTTAATTGAAAGAGATGCTTTTGTACACAGTGTCCTTTATTGCAACTGCAAGCTCATATACCTTAATATACCCTATAGTATTTTTCTAAATGCGTTTAATTGAACTTATTTGTATTGTGTGTTCAACAATTTTCAGTACAATTGTATATAAGGTACATGGGGTACATTTTCTTCTGTTTAACAAATAAGTCTACTGTCTTAAGCTCCAATCTCCAGTCTCTATTTTTCTCCGTTTTCTGCCAAATACAAAATGTTGTTTGCATGATAAAAATAAATTGGAAGTGTTTACTAAATGCAATAAAACTGCTTAACACACGTTAATTGGTTCATGCAATAGAAATAGAACAGATAGAACTGCGATCAACCACGTAATTATTTCTGTAGGGATTGAAATAAGTAATATAATTCTGTTCAGCCAAAGTCTTAATCTGCAATTACAGTATACAGTGTACGTTAACATGTGAACACAAATACCATCTGATCAGCTCTTCAAAATACAGATGTAGCAGACGTTATTGCACCTGGTGGTGTGCTTCCGTGAATTAAATTGCGCGGAAGCCCTTCCCCCTTTAGGCGCGCAGCTGATTCAAGTCAATGGACTCTTCTCACGCTAGCGTGTTGTTTATGTCATGAAGCAGTGCTCCAGGTAGTGCAATAACGACTTTCATAGTCGGAAGTCTAGTGTATATCAACTATGCAATCTCCAGGCTTTTCTCAGACACCCACTCAAAAAAGGCATTAAAATATAGACTTTGTTTCACTGTCCTTATGACTTTAATTTTTTTAAATGGCTGCAATAAAATAAAAATGTATTTTTCCTGTGGACAAATAATATAATCGAATACTTTTGGACATTACGTTCATAGTTTTTGAGAAACCTATAAAACCTATTCTACATAATTTCTCAATTTAGGAATGTGGTCTGATGCATGGCCTTCTGCTCTAAGGGACAATAGATATGTCAAATCGCACTGATTTGACGTGCTCTCAAACTTTAATGGAGTCTCCCTGATAAATATCAGTAATATTCGATTAATAGATGATCTTTCAGCCCAGAAATGCCAAAAACATTAATTTGGTTAATCTATAATACAAGAATGGCATTTGTATCCCCAGACTCCCTGATTTCAACTTCTGATCCACTCTAGGGATAAAATATAAATTTAATAGGACATTTATATTGTTGCTTTAAATTTAAATCTCCATTATAGAAAAAAAGGCACAAGTTCTCCTTTATATACATGCCCATGTTCACATATTTCATGGTAAAGTAATGTTCATCTTGCCTCACCACCAGACACTTTATGTATGGTTTACCATGTGTTTCCCTACAGTATAAATAGTTTTATTTTATAAAATGTTTAATCAGGAAGAATACATTGAGAGTTACCTCTCGTTTTCATGTATGTCCTGGGCACAGAGTTAAGATGACAAACAATACATGGTTACAAATACAGTTACATAAGTGAACAGGGTATACATTATATACAAGACATAGCATGCACAGTTAGAGATAATACATATTATAGACATATGTAGCAGTTACAGACCATGTTAAATGTGAGGCAGCTTTGGTTTTGAAAGAACTTAGACTGGTGGTGGCTGTAAGAGTTCTCCGGTAGATTGTTTCAGTTTTGGGGTGCACGGTAAGAGGAGGAGAGGCCGAATACTTTGCTGAACCTTGGGACCATGAACAGTCTTTTGGAGTCAGATCTCAGATGATAAGTGCTGCATGTGGTAGGGGTAAGGAGCGTGTTCAGATACATGGGTAGCTTGCCCAGAAAGTATTTGAAGGCAAGACAGGAAAGGTAAACTTTGCGCCTAGACTCGAGTGATGACCAATCTAGATGTGTGTTATAGTTGCATTGGAGAACAAAACGACAAATTGAATTGTAGAGGGTGTCAAGTTTGCTAAGGTGGGATTGAGCTTCCGAGCCATATACGATGTCTCCATAGTCAATAATTGGCATTAGCATCTGCTATGCGATACGTTTTCTGACCAGAAGACTTAGGGAGGATTTGTTCCTGTAAAGTACCCCTAGTTTGGCATAGATCTTGTCTGTTGTCTGAAATGACCCAGAAGCAAGAAAATGTAATGAGCATAGCATTTTAACAAGGCCAGGCACTGCATGACTCCTGTCTGTTGTTGGCTCTAAATCATCTTGTAACTCGTCATAGAGTTCGAAATTAGCCACTGAGCATTATGGATATCGGTTGATAATCTCAACCTCACTCAAGCCCTCTAGGGAGCATCTTTCCCTAAAATTGCGGGGCGCTATGTGCCTCACAATACGGATCTCCCTCTCTCTCCTCTGCAACATAATCTCACTTCTCTTCGTTGCAAAATACAACACAAAACCGTAATCTGGTTCCACATCCATTTCACACTGGAAGGTAAGTGCCTCCTTGTATTGTTTAAATAGGCAGCCTAATAAGCCACATGAATGTAAATGATGGCACATGTTTTGTATAGTATTGTGAACATATTAATTGTAGTTATTCAAACAGTCATTATAGTTTAATTCAGATGTGTTACACACATAATAAAAGGTGATGTAATCAGCAAACATACAGCATTCATAAATCCACAGTTAAAGCGATGCTGCGACCCAATATGTGTAATTGTTATTAAAAATCACACAATCATGACAGTGATGTGTGTTGTAGTTGCATTGTAGAACAAAGCGGCATATTGAATTGTAGAGGGTGTCAAGTTTGCTAAGGTGGGTTTGGGGTGCCGTGCCATATACTAAGTCCCAATAGTCGATAATTGGCATTAGCACCTGCTGTGCGATACACTTTCTGACCAGCAGACTTAGGGAGGATTTGTTCCTGTAAAGTACACCTAGTTTGGCATATGTTTTTGAGGTCAGGGTATCAATGTGTATCCTGAATGTTAAATGGGAGTCAAACAATATGCCCAAGTATTTACAACTAGTAACAGGCGTTAGGGTGGTTTTAGAGTTGGTTCTGATCTGGAGCTCAATCATTGGAAGCTTTACAAATTTAGCGCTTGTTCCAGGTACCATTGTTACAGTCTTGTCAGTGTTTAAAAACAGTTTGTTTTGGGAAATCCAATTCTCAAGTCTCAAAAAGTCAGATTGAATTATGTGTTCAAGGTCAATGAGGCTATGGCTGTGTGCATATAAGAGTGTGTCATCTGCATACATGTGTATTGAAGCTCCCATACAAGCTGTAGGAAGATCATTGATGAACACAGAGAAGAGAAGGGGCCCCAAGACAGAGCCTTGTGGGACACCACAGGTGATATCCAAGGGGTTGGAGTTGGAGCCTGAGATGGAAACATGTTGGGTTCTACCTGATAGGTAGGACTGAAACCAGTTTAAAGCATGCTTTCATACTCCAGAGCACTGGATTTTGTTAATTAAGATAACATGATCAACAGTATCAAAAGTCTTTGCAAAATCTAGGAATATTGCACCAGTGAGTTGTCCCCGTTCCATTCCACACTGGATTTCAATGCAAACTTTTAGCAGGGTAGTTCCCATGGAGTGTTTGTGGCGAAAGCCAGATTGGAATTGGCTAGGGAAATTTGTCTTGGTATAGTAATTGCTTAATTGTAATTTTTCCATGACTTTGGATAGTATTGGGAGAAGAGAGATTGGCCTGTAGTTGGAGACAGTGTTTTTGTCCCCAATTTTGAAGATTGGAACAACTCTGGCAGTTTTCCAGGTTTTAGGGATTTGGCCTGCAGACAGGATAGAGTTGACTATGGAAGAAATTGGTTTGGCAATGGTTGGGGCACCAAGCCTTGGAACTTAGATTTCAGTAAATCAGGTTCACATTGGCTGCTTAGTTTTAGTTAGAAGAGCTATTGTGTAATCTTCTCTTCGGATACTGGGACAAATTGAAAATTGTGAGCAGTGTTGGGAGATGGTGGGGATATGGGGGTACTCACACAATGAGGTTCATGTTTGTGGTTTGGGTTGCATTTTGCTAATAAGTTAGTAGCACATCCAACAAAGTAATCATTAAATGCATTTGCAATGTCAGTGGGGTTTGTCAGAGTAATATCCTCCTTAGTGATATTACATGGTTGTTGATAGCTAGAAGGCTGAAAAATATTGTTGATAACCTTCCAGAAGTTAGCTGGGTTTGATGTATTTTGGTAAAGATTGTCAGAGTAATATTGTGCCTTTGCATGTCTTGTTTGCCTTGTGCACATGATCCGCAGGCATCTGTAGTGATTAAGATCCTTGGACGTGCCAGTTACTTTGTAGTTTTTCTACATGGCATCCCTGAAATGGTAGAGTGCTATAAGGTCAGTTGTAACCCATGGAAGGTGGGGCTCCCTTACTCTTATTCTGCGTAGTGGAGCATGGGTATCACAGAGTTTTAAGAATTCTGATTGGAAATAGTCGAGCGCAGAATCAGGGTCAGGAATTAATTCGATTCTGTACCAAGGGCAGTTGGTAAGGTCAGCTAGAAACAGTTGTGGGTTAAACTTTCCAAATGTTCTAGTGAGGAGAACTTTAGGGCTTGATTGGGGTGGTTTAATTTTCCTTACACAGTACACTATTGCATGGTCACTGAAAATGTCAGGAAGGATGCCAGAGGATTGGATTCTGCTGGGATTTGAGGAGAGAATCCAATCTAGATAGGAATGGTTGTGAGGTTTCAGGTTTGTCCGTGTGGGTTGGGAAATGAGTTGTGTTAGGTTGTGACTTGAGTTGTATCTGGATTTTGTGTTTTTTTGGGTCAAGCCAATTGAAGTTGAAATCCCCAAGAACTAGCAGCTCACTCTTCTTATTCAGAGAGGAAATGGTGCCAAGAAACTGGGTAATATCAGTCAGGGACTGTAGAGGGGCTTTAGGGGGGCGGTAGATGCCAGCAACCAAGACGGGCTTAGAAAAGGGGAGGCAGATTTTGCCAACTAGGATTTCAAAAGATGGTGGTCTTGGGGGGCAATTTAGCAGTGTAAATTGTAAGGTGTCTGCAATATAAAATAACACCCCTCCTCCTCTCTTTGATCTTTGAGAACAATGGCTTTGGGTTTGTGCATAAGGCACCATGCCCGTAGTTCATCCAGTTAGTGTACCAGTGTGTGAGATAGAAAGAGAATGAGAGAGAAAACAACTATTAGGGAAATGTCCACACATTTTTCCTTCATATTAGGATCATATACAGGCACACCCCACTTTAAGGACACTCACTTTAAGTACACTCGCGAGTAAGTACATATCGCCCAATAGGCAAACGGCAGCTCATGCATGCGCCTGTCAGCACGACCTGAACAGCAATACCGGCTCCCTACCTGTGCCAGAGCTGTACGCAAGCGGGGAGACTATAGAGCCTGTTACACATGTGTTATTTACATCAGTTATGCATGTATATGACGATTGCAGTACAGTACATGCATCGATAAGTGGGAAAAGGTAGTGCTTCACTTTAAGTACATTTTCGCTTTACATACATGCTCCGGTCCCATTGCGTACGTTAATGCGGGGTATACCTGTATTAAATATTTTGTTATATGTCCAACTTGTTTTCCCCTTTCATTCCTGTTGCCATAACCATAGTTGCCAACTCAAGCTTTGTCTTTTTGCTAGACACCAATCAGTGCATTGAAATCTCTCAAAAGGATCCTGAGAGGACACTTTCCTTTGTTGTTAAATTAGTTGATTTCATGGTAGAAAGCCTCATTGTCTGTGAGTTGATGTTGGGGCATATATTTGGATCATTCTATGTTTCTATCTCGTTGTAAAATGAATGAGCATTTCGGTTGCTTTTTCGGATTACCTTTCATAACCTACTAAATTGTTTCTCAATTTTATGTTAATGAGGAAGCCAACTCAACTGATTCTCCCATTTTCTGTACCTCTGTAAAATGACAGATGTTGATACAGAAAGGAAATCATTTCATATTAAAGAGGTTATTACATCCTTTCTCGTCTAGGTAAGTATACAAAACATTGTTTCATTGATTCTTTAATTTACATTCATACACCAATCTATCAGGCTGGCAAGTGAGAGAGAACGTCAGCGTGAGGGGTTAAGACCATTATGATAGCAATGACGTCACTCAAGCTGGCTCATGGAGGCGCTCCAGCACAACATTGCAATGCGCATGTGCAATGTGCTATTTGCCGTCAGCTGTGACCAGTCTCCTCTCCTCATTACAAAAAAAGGGAGAAGACCGATGTCGCAGCCATCCAAACACAGGGACTCACCAGGAAAAAAATTAAATATTTATTGGAGTTACATTAAAAAAGACAGTCAGGACAGACAAAAATAGAAGAACCTCCTCCCACGCGTTTTGGGCCTGAAACACGTGGGAGGAGGTTCTTCTATTTTTGTCTGTCCTGAGTGTCTTTTTAATGTAACTCCAATAAATATTTTATTTTAATTTTTTCCTGGTGAGTCCCTGTGTTTGGATGGCTGCGACATCGGTCTTCTCCCTTTTTTTGTGATGTTCCGGATCGAATTTGCGCCGAGGAGTGACGTCATCCGTGTGCGCACGGAAGGAAGTGAAGAGAGAGAGAGTGAGAGCCAAGGACTGAATGAGGATAGCTGCATCGTGAGTATTGGTTACTCCAAGCTGATCCGGTCGTGCTGCATCACACCATATGGTTAACTCAGGTTATATAGCAGAACACTCTCCATTAATCTCTTCCCTCTGACGCTCCTTAGCTCCAACTACAAACGCATAAGGCATCCTGCCTCCAGGTATGTTACCTTTGAGCTTATCAGTCGGGTTGTTTTTTCTATCCTCTCCTCATTACACGACACCTCTACAATTATACTTTGAGCTCGGGCTGCTGTTTGTATGATGCCGTCGCCCCCGTGTGTCTTCGCTATTGGCTGTGAACCAGGGGAGGCGGTGCTGATATTTCCCTGCATCTGCATAAAACCTTGCATACCTTAACTAACTTTTTATCACTCCAGGAAGGAGCCCACCGCACGGGCGAAACGCGTAGAGTGTTTTCTAATGGCGACATCTGATGTCTGATCCCTGACATCGCAGGACTCCTTTCTGAGGGTGTACCCACTATGTGCTTACTATGCGATCCAGACTTGAGCAGGAACCTCATGCTATTGGGACTTTCTATGGACTGATTGTTACCTCTCCATTCTCAGCTGAGTATTGGCTTGTCTCTCACTAGGGATCCCCTCTCTATCTACAGGACACTTTTTTTTTATTTAGGTTTTGGCACTGGCTGACATTAGCATTCTCTACAGATGGGAGTAGTATTTTTATCTCCCTGTCTCTTTCAGTGCCTCATCTGTTGTTGCTTACAAGCATCCCTTCATTTATGTTGTGTTCTTTATTTTCTGGATTCATATTCACAGGGTTTGAGAATTTTGTCTGCTTTTTTCTCCCCTGTGACTCCCCCTTGGTTATAGATTATTTTTTATCTGTGCTTTATTTGTAGTACATATAAGTTTATTTATAATATATCTTCTCCCTACTTCTGTTAAGTATTTATATATTTTCCAAATTTGGTGGTTAGGAGTATCTTGGGGTGTCTTTGCTATTTAGCAGATCTGTATCGTTTTATTTATTTTTTTATTATTAGATGATACATTTTTTGGCTTTCTAGTTTAGTGATCAGTTATATCCTTGTACAACATTTCCACCCTCCTTTCCTGATAGGGGTTCCTGCTCATTATTTCTTTGCTACCATTATTGCGTATATGTTTTAAAATGTTAGTGTGATCTACTGTTACATAATAAAATCATTGCCATTTTTTCTACTTTGACTGTGGACCCAGATTTTTTGTTTCTTTATTTTCTATTGTAGGCATATTGTGAGTGCACTTCCTAGTGGGAGTCGCTGAGCAAGGTTCTAATGTTTGCTGTTCCTGTAGTCTACACTGTCATGCTTTACCCTTTTGTCTGTTTGGATTTCCCTGTTGCTGACCCCAGACCGTGACCCCGACCTCGTTGCTTTCTGCCTGCGCTGACCCTTTGCCTGTTTACTGGACTTTGCACCACTGCTGCCAGCCCTGACCTCTGCCTTTTAACTGGAGTTTGCACCACTGCCACCAGCCCTGACCTCGTGCCTGCTTAACGAGTACGGATACTCTAACAGGACTCTATCCCTTGGCTCTGGCCCTACCTTAGCCCTGTGGGTCCGCTTCCTAATTGGTAAACGAACACCGTAACATTTTGCTCAGCCAAATATGGATGCCGCTGAGGTAGAGCAAGCCATATCTCTCCAAGAGGAACTGCTTGGAGATCATGAGACACACCTTGCCCAGCAAAACCAACAGGTGGCACTTATTTCTAGTCGGCTTCAGGACATTTTCACCCGGCTGGATACACTCCAGGTGGGCTCTACCCCTGCACTGCCACTGCTGGCAGCATCTTCAGTGCCAGCTCCGTCATCCCCTATGCCAAGGGATCCATGAGTCCTGACGCCTCTATTTTATGGAGGGGACCTTATAACTTGTAGAGGATTTTTGAAACAGTGTTCAATTCAGTTTGAACTCCAGGCTTCCATATTCGGTCCCCATTCATCCAAGGAAGCCTACATCATTTCCCTACTGACAGACGAGGCTTTGGCCTTGGCCTCCCCTCTCTGGGAAAAGGAATCCCCACTGGTTAACAATGCTGCTGCCTCTCTCCAAGCATTCAAAAGAGTTTTTGTCACACCCGGATTGCGGTTCCTCTGCTTCTGCTTTGCACCTTTGAATCCAGCAAGGAACATGTACTGTGGGCCAGTATGCCATTGAATTTCGAACCCTTGCTGCAGAGATGGGATGGAACAATGGAACAATGAAGCTCTGCTGGCAGAATCTTGGTATGGGCTTTCTGAGTGTTTAAAGGATGAACTGACTTGCCAGGACACCCCCAAGGATCTGGAGGAATTAATTGCTCTCTGTATCAGAATAGATCTCTGGGTGCAAGAACGACATACCGAGCGAGACCAGTCGTCAAAAGCCCCAATAACGTGGCTTGCCCGAAATTGTCCTAAATCGGGAAAGCTCCAGTGCTCAGTGAAGATAGAGGAATATTTTCTGGGCATTCCTTCTATTCCTTCTACATCTCAACCTTCATGGCTGCTACTGCCGGTTTCCCTCTCCTGGGGACCAGCCTCCATCTTCACTCAGGCTTTTGTGGATTCAGGAGAATTTCATTGTTCACACATTTGTGGAACTCCCCTCCCCTACTCTCCATACTAGGGAGATTCGGTTAGCGGTAGTGGTGATTGATGGAAGACTTCTGGTACCTGAGACCATCACCCTTGAGACTAATCCTTTGCTGGTTACAGTTGGGGCACTTCACAAAGAGACACTGTCATTCTATGTAATTTGCTCTCCCTTGACTCCAGTGGTCCTAGGACTTCCCTGGTTGCGGCACCACAACCCTAAGATCGATTGGGCAACCAATCAAGTCACAGCCTGGGGACAACATTGCTATTGGATTTTGTCTTTCGGTGTCTCACACTTTCTCCGAGGTTCGGCTACCTACAGAGACTTCCTCATCATGCCTTCCAGTTTGCTTACCAGGAGTTTGCCGATGTATAAGACAAAAAAGCAGGCAGAGGAGTTACCGCAACATCGACCTTATGATTGTTCAATTGACCTGCTCCCAGGGGCTATTCCTCATCGAGGCCGCACTTACCCCCTTTCGGAACCAAAAACCAAGGCTATGTGGGAATACATTTCGGAGAACTTTCAGCATGGGTTTATTCGCAAATCAAGTTCCCCCGTTGGTGAGGGGTTCTTCTTTGCTTCCAAAAAGACGGTTCTCTCAGGCCATGTATCGAATACAGAGGCCTAAATAAAATTACCGTAAAAAAATCTGTATCCTCTACCCCTCATTCTGAACTGTTTGATCACTTTCACAAGGCTACAATCTTCACCAAACTGGATCGTCGAGGAGCTTACAATTTAATTCGGATCAGAGATGGTGATGAGTTGAAGACAGCCTTTAACACCCGTGACGGTCACTACGAATATCTGGTCATGCCAATCGGGTTATGCAATGCATCAGTCGTATTTCAAAATGTAAGAAATGAGATTTTCAGGGATCTACTTGACTAATTTATACCTGGATGATATCTTTATTTATTTGTTCCTTGTCAGAACATCAGGCACAAATTATACTGGTCCTCCAAAGACTTTGGGCCCATTCCCTTTTTGCCAAGCTCGAGAAATGTCAGTTCAAACAGAAGAAGATTTCCTTCCTTGGGTAGTTCATCTCTTCCTTGGTTTTGAGATGGATCATGCAAAAGTATCAGCAGTGATGGATTGGCCTTTACTGACAGGCCTCAAATCAACTCAACGATTTCTTGGGTTTGCCAACTACTACCGACGATTTATCAGGAATTTCTCCAAGGTGTTTGAACCCATTACGGCTCTTACTAAGAAATGGGTGAACCCTAAGATATGGCCCTCTGAGGCTCTTCTGGCTTTTGAGAAACTCAAGTCTGCCTTTTCTTCCGGACCTGTGCTGATCCATCCAGATCCTACGAAACCCTGCGTGCTTTAAGTGGACGCATCTGATCTGGCAGCCAGAGCTGTTCTCTCTCAAAGGAAGAATTTTCATGGGAAACTCCACCCCTGAGCCTTCTTCTCTAAATATAATTCTACCGCAGAATGAAATTATGATGTTGGGAATCTGGAACTGCTGGCAATGAAAATGGCTCCAGAAGAATTGAGATATTTGCTTGAGGGGGCAACTTCTCAGATCAAACAGAGTTACTTTTTGTCATGTGTTTGACCATTTTTGCACATTTAATTCTTTATTTTTCTACTGATTGCGCTTGGTTATTTGTATATACCCACCGCCATTGCAGCATTTTTTCTTTATTTTGTATTTCGGGCAGGAGCAAGCGATTATGTACACTGCTTACAGCTCATCTATACAGCGTTTAACCTGCATGAACGTTGTGTCAAGATCGTGAGTACAACGTATATATATCTCCTTATTGTGTGGGACGCCAGGATGTAGTGAGGGCAGTGGCGGAGAGGTTGTGAGGTTGCCATGGGATTTTCTTAACGGTACGTTCACCAGAACTACTGCCTCTCCTTACCACAATATAGTCCCCGTCCTGATGGTGAGTCCATTTACAAACTGGAAGTATACAATGCTTAAGGATTACATTTAACCTGATCAGTGGCAGTATTAGACTTTATGTTTTAAGAGTTCATTTTTTCCTACATATTCTGGAGCATCCGTTTTTGGAGGGTTATTCCTCCTTTTTTCAACCAGAGAGATAGGGTGGTAAGACTTTGGTTTTATATGGTTTTAGCCTTGTTTATGGAGAATTATATTATATGCAGTTTTACCTCAGTAGACTCCATAAATTCAGCCTCTCCCAAAAAATGTTGTAATACGTGATTTAGTGGCTTAACCACTTCAATATTTTAAATCTTAACGTTCTCCCCTGTAAAGTCCTGGTGCCTTGAAGTTCTTTCAATTTGTCATTACCTCCATTATTTCCTTAGTGGTAATTGGAGAAACAATCAGCTCCATATCCTCTTGTGTTACCTTAAGTCAGGTGTGGGGAACCTTTTTTCTGCCAAGAGCCATTTGGATATTTATAACATCATTCGCGGGCCATACAAAATTATCAACTTAAAAATTAGCCTGCTATATTTAGTCAAACATTTAATTAACTCACCCCTAATGTGATGGCTGGAACTGCTTCTCTTTGGTGAGGCGTGTGATGTTAGCTGGTATTGATGATGTTGCTACTCACAACTGGTTTTCCAGGTTTGGGTGGGTGACTGACTGACTGACACTTGTGTGACTGACTGACACTTGGGTGGGTGACTGACTGACACTTGGGTGACTGACTGACACTTGGTGGGTGACTGACTGACTGACACTTGGGTAACTGACTGACACTTGGGTGACTGACACTTGTGTGACTGGGTGACTGACTGACACTTGGGTGACTGACACTTGTGTGACTAGGTGACTGACACTTGTGTGACTGACACTTGGGTGGCTGACTGACACTTGGGTGACTGACTGACTGACACTTAGGTGGGTGACTGACTGACACGTGGGTGGGTGGGTGACTGACTGACACTTGGGTGACTGACTGACACTTGGGTGGGTGACTGACTGACTGACACTTGGGTGGGTGACTGACTGACTGACTGACTGACACTTGGGTGGGTGACTGACTGACACGTGGGTGGGTGACTGACTGACACTTGGGTGTCTATCCCTTGGCTCTGGCCCTACCTTAGCCCTGTGGGTCCGCTTCCTAATTGGAAACGAACACCGTAACATTTTGCTCAGCCAAATATGGATGCCGCTGAGGTAGAGCAAGCCATATCTCTCCAAGAGGAACTGCTTGGAGATCATGAGACACACCTTGCCCAGCAAAACCAACAGGTGGCACTTATTTCTAGTCGGCTTCAGGACATTTTCACCCGGCTGGATACACTCCAGGTGGGCTCTACCCCTGCACCGCCACTGCTGGCAGCATCTTCAGTGCCAGCTCCGTCATCCCCTATGCCAAGGGATCCATGAGTCCTGACGCCTCTATTTTATGGAGGGGACCTTATAACTTGTAGAGGATTTTTGAAACAGTGTTCAATTCAGTTTGAACTCCAGGCTTCCATATTCGGTCCCCATTCATCCAAGGAAGCCTACATCATTTCCCTACTGACAGACGAGGCTTTGGCCTGGGACTCCCCTCTCTGGGAAAAGGAATCCCCACTGGTTAACAATGCTGCTGCCTCTCTCCAAGCATTCAAAAGAGTTTTTGTCACACCCGGATTGCGGTTCCTCTGCTTCTGCTTTGCACCTTTGAATCCAGCAAGGAACATGTACTGTGGGCCAGTATGCCATTGAATTTCGAACCCTTGCTGCAGAGATGGGATGGAACAATGGAACAATGAAGCTCTGCTGGCAGAATCTTGGTATGGGCTTTCTGAGTGTTTAAAGGATGAACTGACTTGCCAGGACACCCCCAAGGATCTGGAGGAATTAATTGCTCTCTGTATCAGAATAGATCTCTGGGTGCAAGAACGACATACCGAGCGAGACCAGTCGTCAAAAGCCCCAATAACGTGGCTTGCCCGAAATTGTCCTAAATCGGGAAAGCTCCAGTGCTCAGTGAAGATAGAGGAATATTTTCTGGGCATTCCTTCTATTCCTTCTACATCTCAACCTTCATGGCTGCTACTGCCGGTTTCCCTCTCCTGGGGACCAGCCTCCATCTTCACTCAGGCTTTTGTGGATTCAGGAGAATTTCATTGTTCACACATTTGTGGAACTCCCCTCCCCTACTCTCCATACTAGGGAGATTCGGTTAGCGGTAGTGGTGATTGATGGAAGACTTCTGGTACCTGAGACCATCACCCTTGAGACTAATCCTTTGCTGGTTACAGTTGGGGCACTTCACAAAGAGACACTGTCATTCTATGTAATTTGCTCTCCCTTGACTCCAGTGGTCCTAGGACTTCCCTGGTTGCGGCACCACAACCCTAAGATCGATTGGGCAACCAATCAAGTCACAGCCTGGGGACAACATTGCTATTGGATTTTGTCTTTCGGTGTCTCACACTTTCTCCGAGGTTCGGCTACCTACAGAGACTTCCTCATCATGCCTTCCAGTTTGCTTACCAGGAGTTTGCCGATGTATAAGACAAAAAAGCAGGCAGAGGAGTTACCGCAACATCGACCTTATGATTGTTCAATTGACCTGCTCCCAGGGGCTATTCCTCATCGAGGCCGCACTTACCCCCTTTCGGAACCAAAAACCAAGGCTATGTGGGAATACATTTCGGAGAACTTTCAGCATGGGTTTATTCGCAAATCAAGTTCCCCCGTTGGTGAGGGGTTCTTCTTTGCTTCCAAAAAGACGGTTCTCTCAGGCCATGTATCGAATACAGAGGCCTAAATAAAATTACCGTAAAAAAATCTGTATCCTCTACCCCTCATTCTGAACTGTTTGATCACTTTCACAAGGCTACAATCTTCACCAAACTGGATCGTCGAGGAGCTTACAATTTAATTCGGATCAGAGATGGTGATGAGTTGAAGACAGCCTTTAACACCCGTGACGGTCACTACGAATATCTGGTCATGCCAATCGGGTTATGCAATGCATCAGTCGTATTTCAAAATGTAAGCAATGAGATTTTCAGGGATCTACTTGACTAATTTATACCTGGATGATATCTTTATTTATTTGTTCCTTGTCAGAACATCAGGCACAAATTATACTGGTCCTCCAAAGACTTTGGGCCCATTCCCTTTTTGCCAAGCTCGAGAAATGTCAGTTCAAACAGAAGAAGATTTCCTTCCTTGGGTAGTTCATCTCTTCCTTGGTTTTGAGATGGATCATGCAAAAGTATCAGCAGTGATGGATTGGCCTTTACTGACAGGCCTCAAATCAACTCAACGATTTCTTGGGTTTGCCAACTACTACCGACGATTTATCAGGAATTTCTCCAAGGTGTTTGAACCCATTACGGCTCTTACTAAGAAATGGGTGAACCCTAAGATATGGCCCTCTGAGGCTCTTCTGGCTTTTGAGAAACTCAAGTCTGCCTTTTCTTCCGGACCTGTGCTGATCCATCCAGATCCTACGAAACCCTGCGTGCTTTAAGTTGACGCATCTGATCTGGCAGCCAGAGCTGTTCTCTCTCAAAGGAAGAATTTTCATGGGAAACTCCACCCCTGAGCCTTCTTCTCTAAATATAATTCTACCGCAGAATGAAATTATGATGTTGGGAATCTGGAACTGCTGGCAATGAAAATGGCTCCAGAAGAATTGAGATATTTGCTTGAGGGGGCAACTTCTCAGATCAAACAGAGTTACTTTTTGTCATGTGTTTGACCATTTTTGCACATTTAATTCTTTATTTTTCTACTGATTGCGCTTGGTTATTTGTATATACCCACCGCCATTGCAGCATTTTTTCTTTATTTTGTATTTCGGGCAGGAGCAAGCGATTATGTACACTGCTTACAGCTCATCTATACAGCGTTTAACCTGCATGAACGTTGTGTCAAGATCGTGAGTACAACGTATATATATCTCCTTATTGTGTGGGACGCCAGGATGTAGTGAGGGCAGTGGCGGAGAGGTTGTGAGGTTGCCATGGGATTTTCTTAACGGTACGTTCACCAGAACTACTGCCTCTCCTTACCACAATATAGTCCCCGTCCTGATGGTGAGTCCATTTACAAACTGGAAGTATACAATGCTTAAGGATTACATTTAACCTGATCAGTGGCAGTATTAGACTTTATGTTTTAAGAGTTCATTTTTTCCTACATATTCTGGAGCATCCGTTTTTGGAGGGTTATTCCTCCTTTTTTCAACCAGAGAGATAGGGTGGTAAGACTTTGGTTTTATATGGTTTTAGCCTTGTTTATGGAGAATTATATTATATGCAGTTTTACCTCAGTAGACTCCATAAATTCAGCCTCTCCCAAAAAATGTTGTAATACGTGATTTAGTGGCTTAACCACTTCAATATTTTAAATCTTAACGTTCTCCCCTGTAAAGTCCTGGTGCCTTGAAGTTCTTTCAATTTGTCATTACCTCCATTATTTCCTTAGTGGTAATTGGAGAAACAATCAGCTCCATATCCTCTTGTGTTACCTTAAGTCAGGTGTGGGGAACCTTTTTTCTGCCAAGAGCCATTTGGATATTTATAACATCATTCGCGGGCCATACAAAATTATCAACTTAAAAATTAGCCTGCTATATTTAGTCAAACATTTAATTAACTCACCCCTAATGTGATGGCTGGAACTGCTTCTCTTTGGTGAGGCGTGTGATGTTAGCTGGTATTGATGATGTTGCTACTCACAACTGGTTTTCCAGGTTTGGGTGGGTGACTGACTGACTGACACTTGTGTGACTGACTGACACTTGGGTGGGTGACTGACTGACACTTGGGTGACTGACTGACACTTGGTGGGTGACTGACTGACTGACACTTGGGTAACTGACTGACACTTGGGTGACTGACACTTGTGTGACTGGGTGACTGACTGACACTTGGGTGACTGACACTTGTGTGACTAGGTGACTGACACTTGTGTGACTGACACTTGGGTGGCTGACTGACACTTGGGTGACTGACTGACTGACACTTAGGTGGGTGACTGACTGACACGTGGGTGGGTGGGTGACTGACTGACACTTGGGTGACTGACTGACACTTGGGTGACTGACTGACTGACACTTGGGTGGGTGACTGACTGACTGACTGACTGACACTTGGGTGGGTGACTGACTGACACGTGGGTGGGTGACTGACTGACACTTGGGTGACTGACTGACACTTGGGTGACTGACTGACTGACACTTGGGTGACTGACTGACACTTGGGTGATGGGTGACTATGACTGACTGTGGGTTGGTGTCTGTATTCTCTCTCTCACACACACATACACACACACACATCGGAGCAGGGGGGGGGGAATCACACACTCTCAGACCCTCTCACTCATACACTCTCTCACTTTCAGACACTCTCTAAACAAGAATGACAACCAGCTGCAAGAAGTGGCAATTTGAGATGCATGAGGGGCGGTCTGACAGCTTAGATCACACTGAGTAATTTTATGGGGCACAGATCATTGGGGGGAGGGGGGGTGTCTGCAAAAGTTAATCATACAACATGTATTGAAGTCAATGAGACCAATGATGCTGGAATTAGGTGTCAGGCCTGGTGGTGTCTCAGGGCCCTCCTGCTCTTCCCCTGTCAGTGCCCTGAATAGCTCCCTCTCATCTTACACTGTGGCACTGCGGAGCAGGTGCCCTCCTCCACAGCTGCTGCACGGTGTTGGGAAGAGGATGAGAGGCGGTAGTGAGGTGTCTCTCCCTCCGCAGACTCGTTCTTCTATCCCACAAGCCTCTTATACCCCCTCCCCCCCCAACCCCCAAGCCCCACTCCTCTTATACCCTCTCACCCCCCTGGAGCGCTGCTTAACCGCGCCGCCCTGGTGATACTCAGGTTCTTCATCATCTCAGGCGGCTGCTGCCACACACAGACAGTGACACACAAACACAGTGACACAGTGACCATGACACAGACAGTGACACACACACACAGATACACACACACAGTGACAGTGACACACACAGTGACACACACAGTGACACACACAGACAGTGAGACACACAGAGACAGTGAGACACACAGAGATAGTGAGACACACAGAGACAGTGAGACACACAGAGACAGTGAGACACACAGAGACAGTGAGACACACAGAGAGAGAGACACACAGAGACAGTGAGACACACACACACACAGACAGTGACACACACACACACACACACACACACACACACACACACACACAGAGAGACAGTGAGACACACAGAGACAGTGAGACACACACACACACAGAGACAGTGACACACACACACACACACACACACACACACACAGTGACACACACACAATGACAGTGACACACACACAGACAGACAGAGACACACAGTGACAGTCACACACACACACACACACACACACACACAGTGACAGTGCCAGACACACACATTGACAGTGCCAGGCACACACAGTGACAGTGCCAGACACACACAGTGACAGTCAGTGCCAAACAGACACACACACACACACACACAGTGACACACACAGTGACACACACAGTGACTGTCACAGTGACACAGTGACAGACACACACACACACACACACACACAATAAGCCCACCTCTGCAAACACACACAAAAATAAGGCCTCTCCCCCCTTGGGGTGGGAAAGGTGCCTGGGAGGGGTATAAGGGGGCTTGTGGGTTACCTGGGGCCCGTTGATGGGCTGCTGGAGCAGCATAGGTAGCAATTGCAGATGAGACTGGCAGGCCCGCGGAGCCTAAAGGGAAGGACAGAGGGACGAAGCTTAAGGAGCCTGGCATTACTGGAAGAGAGAAGGGAGGGGGTGAGTTTTTTTTTTTTTTAAACCTTTCTTGCAGGTTTGCTTCCCGGGGGCCGGACCAAATGATTTCGCGGGCCTTATACGGCCTGCGGGCCGGACGTTCCCCACCCCTGCCTTAAGTAGTCTAATTTTTTTTTTTTTTTAAATCTTGCTTTGCCTTTTCATCTGATGTGCTTTCCCTATATACTGTAGATGTGTATACATTTTTTTTTAAATGTTGAATTTATTCTCTTAGGATCAAATGTTATTTTTCGATTTCATCTAATTGCTTCGTGATAGGAGTGGAATTTTTAAAATCTTTTGGTAAGTTACTCAGTAGTGTACTTGTTTTGTTCCCATATCTGAAATATTAGGCTTCCTTTATTGTTAATTTTTCTCTCTTTGTTTTTCAGTCACATTTCACATGTTAATTTTTTGTAAATACATTTCTTTGTTACCTTATTAAGGGAGTAGCTTAAATTCACCATGTGCTTTGGAGAGTTCTCTACTTGCGGTGACATATTCTACAATACTCTTTTTCTTGAAGCTGGCTATACATGAAATTATATGTCCCCTCATCATCGCCTTTGATGTCTACCAATATACAGTGGCGGCCGACCTGAGTCTAAGTCGGCTAGATCTGCGGCTCTCAGATTATCCCGATTAGGTGCGTTTTTTTGTCGTTTTCGCCCGGAGTGAACTGCGTTATTTTCGCGCTCGTGATATTACCATTTTATTCTCGCTGTCTGCAATACTGCAATGCCGTGTAAAAACTCGGGGGTGTTTGCGAGCTGTTGTCTTGGAAGTCTAATACATTCGCGGTTCAACCTACGTCAGTACACAGTCTGTGTGTGTGCGCGCGCAGTAATTGTAAATTTGCATATTTAAAGTATACGTGCATTTGCAGTGCTGTTCTGCAGTACAGTATGTCTCAGTATGTCTCATTTGAAAATTGTTGAAACGCATAGGCGTGTACTGTACTGTAACAGTGTCACATTTCGGCATATACAGCACTCTCCCCTCGCTCAGGATAATTAACTGCACTGCAGGGTATTTCAACTTCTTATCTTCTCTACAATGCAGTACATCTCTCCCACACCATTCTTTTGAACGTGTGTCTGGTTTCAATCACATTCCTGCTTAACAGCAGGAATTTACTGTGCATGCGCCTGTAACTTCGCCCACCACTGCTTGCTTGTCTGAGTGAGTGACAAAAATTTTTTTTTATTGTAATTTTTTTTTTTTTTTTTTCTCCACAAGCCTGCAAAAACCATCTTACTGTATTACGATATTCAATCTGTGCTGTAGCTTTTGACTGCGACCCTGTGCGTTTGACTGCACATGGTTGATTTGTGTGCTTTTTACGTAATGTATTTGGGGGTGTATTATTATGATGAACTGCCTTTTGAAATTAAAGTATGTCTTTAGCTTTGAACTTCATGCAGCTGTACCCTGTAGCCCCCTCCCCCACGAATGCTAGCTCAAGGATTTGAAATTCCACAGAGTCGTTAATTTTCTTAATCTTGCCATTGTGTTCTTAATCCGTCCATAGCCGAGCTACAAAGCCTCACTGCGCCTGCGTGTAATTCTCTTTGAGAGGGGAGCTTTGAGGCTTTGTTTACGGCAACGTTTTGGAAAATCCCTTCTCGAATTTGATTTGCACAGAGCATCACCTTGATATTCTAATAATAATAATAGCATGTTTTTGTATAGCGCTGCTAGTTATACGTAGCGCTTTACAGAGGCATTTTGCAGGCACAGGTCCCTGCCCCGTGGAGCTCACAATCTATGTTTTTGGTGCCTGAGGCACAGGGATATAAAGTGACTTGCCCAAGGTCACAAGGAGCTGACACCGAGAATTGAACCAGGCTCCCCTGCTTCAAACTCTCAGTGCCACTCTGTCTTTTACTCACTGAGCCACTCCCTCTCATATTACGATATTCAATCTGTGTGTTTGCCTGCACATGGTTGATTTCTGTGCTTTTTATGTACTGTATTTGGGGGTTGTATTTGGGGGATTATTGATCAAATTATTATGATGAACTGCCTTATGAATTACTGTACTCTACTCTACAGTATGTAATTTCTTTGAACTGCTGCACAACTAATCCTTCATCCCTCCCCCACGCACACACAAACTCTTTTCGACAGACACCTGCACAGAGTCATTCATTTTCTGAAGTTAGTCATTGCGTTTTTAATCCGTCCCAAGCCAAGCGTCAATCGCCTCACTGCGCCTGCGTGTACTCTAATCCTCTTTGAGATGGGAGCTTGCTGCTTACTGCGCATGCGTCTCCCAACCCCCCCCCCTCTCCACAGAGTCGTTAATTTTCTGAATCTTGCCATTGTGTTCTTAAACCGTCCATTGCCAAGCTACAAAGCCTCACTGCACCTGCGTGTAATCCTCTTGAGATGGGAGCTAGCTGATTACTGCACATGACTCACCCAACAACCCCCCCCAACCCTTTGAGGCTTTGTTTACGGTAACGCTTTGGAAAATCCCTTCCCAAATTTGAAATGTAAATCTGATTTGCACAGCATTGTGAGAATTGAGAGTTACAAAAAAACATTAACTGATTCATTTTGTTTTGTCATTCATTCTTATTCATTCATGTACTGTGGGTGTGGGGGGGGTGGGTGCACTTACTCCGCTGGCGTCTTCACCCAGTTGATACCGCGCTCAAGGATATGCGCTGTTGACACGGTGTGCTTCGGATCGTTGTCCTGATAGAAGCGGTGACCATTCGGGAACTCGCGTGTGATGTATTGCACTATCTCAGGGACAATGTTGTCTTGGAAGAAAGCTTTATTCATGATTCCTATAGCAAGAAAAGAAAAGTGCTCAAAAAACTGCACAATAGTAACGTACAGTGCATACAGTAAGGCTACACTAGTAAAGTACAGTGCATAAGGCTACATTATATTTGATATATTTTACCTTCAAAGATGACAAGGCATCCTGGTCCACGCCTAGAGATGGCACCCCACACATGCAGTTTCACGGGGTGTTTTGGCCACGGCTTCAAAGATATGCGGCCTTTTTTGTGGAATGCAAAGCTTGCAAATCTCTCCAGCGACATAGTAGACTCGTCAGTGAAGATGCAATCCTGGAAAGTTTCTCCACTGTCGATCCATGCCTGGGCCTGGACCACTCTTTTGATTTTGTTTGCGTCCCTTATCATGGGGTATGCTCTGTAATGACAAGGAATAAATAATTTTAGCGGTACAGTACAGTTTCCTAAACAACACTTTTACCTCCTGTACTGTCCAGTACTAACCTCACACGTCCATATTTCCATCCAATGCTGCATCTCATCTTCTTTATGCTGGTCTCGGATACAGTGAGATGGGTTTTTTCCTGCTGAGTGTATTTGACCCTTAATGCACTCTTCTCATCATTCTCCTCACTTATTTTGTCCACCAGAAGAGTTGTGTCCCTACAATGTAAAGAAAAACAATCCGGTAAGTAAAAATATCAGAGACAGTAGATCAACAGGATACAATATATTGTTCTATTAATAAGCAGCAATATAAAAAATATATATACTGTTGTAATATAAATATAAAATATATATATACAGTACTGTTGTAATATAAATATACAAAATATACAAAATATATACTGTATACTGTTGTAATATAAATATAAATAGAAAAAATATATATACTGTTGTAATATAAATATACAAAATATATATACTGTTGTAATATAAATCAACAGAAATAACAAAAATATTAGATACAGTACTGTAGATGTACAGTACAGTACATTTTTTGATATAATTTTTTTTTTTACGTTTTATAAATATACTTACGCGTTAGTTACCCTTGGTGCCCTTTTGCGTTCTCTGTTTTTTCCGTGTGCATGATAGCTCACGGTGGTTGCCGGCACAACGAGGCCAGAAGTTGCTAACCAGCGTTGGATAGCAGCAATATTGTGTCCGCTCGTGTACATCTCCTTAATTCGCATACTGAGATCCTTGGAAATCTTTTTCACAAACATTGCTGCGAGTAGAAAGAAATACAAATACAAGAATGTAAATTCGATGTTTAGTCGATGTGTATTCAATGTGCAGTGAATCCACAAAATGGATGGTGTATTTATACGGTAATGACCCACATTAGAGTACGCCCACTTTCAACACCTGTACTTCGCTGCCATGCATAAAAAGTTACACATTTTGCATAGCCCACAACTCGATGATCTTTATCTGAACTTGCCCTTGTTCAGATACTGCATTTTGCCATCTGCTTCCATGGATCAACCCCGATTCTACAGACGCAGGAACCCACTCGCCTCTGCGTGCCTGTCATGCAGAAAAAGCGAAAGGCGGTTGCTGTTTCCACGCCAAGGCCAAAGCGACAGGCTAAGGCCAATAAAGAAAACCTTCTGCTGACCCTAAAGGCTAAGGGTTTTCATAGACGTCAGCCTTATTATGTCAAGAAGATATACGGTGATGTACTCTCGACGCAAAACGAATGGCAGCCAACCCATCGAATCCGCAGACCACTTCCTCACATACGCTTCGACGACTCTGCCGCCACTGTCCCGGAAATCTTCAGCCCGTCTTCTCCACCCCTCGTCCTCGACGCTGCCGCTACCCTCCCGGAAACCCACGGGCCATCTTCTCCAGTTCTATCCGACGACGCTGCCTCTGAAATCCACGGGTCAATTTCTCCTTCGCTCTTAAACGACTCTGCTTCTCGCCCGGAAATCCAAAGGTCACTTTCTCCATCCCTCTTTGACGACGCTGTCGCTTCTCCTCTACCGGATATACACAAGTCACCTCCTCCACCCTTCTTCGACGACGCTGCCGCTTCTCTCCATGGAACCCCCATCTCATCCTCCATTGCACCCATCCACCCAGATGTCCACACGCCATGCACAAGAAGCAGCTCGTGAGACCGGATGCTGAATGGGATAACTGTGGATCTCCCCGAGAACTCTATTGTGCTAGCAAAGATAGATTTGCTTCTGGAGACCATGCAAAATGTGGAGCAACGGAAGCTAAATATGGATCAATGGATGATACATATGGATCAACGGATGCAACATATGGATCAACGGATGGATCGACGGATGGAGAAGATAGAGGCTGACATAGCGGGTATACATCATTTGCTCGATGTCAATGCCCCTGTTTCCCCGGCGCCAGAGCAGGGGGTGACATGATGTGATGAATGGGAGCATCGACCCCCTTCCATCACCAGGCGCACCCCCTCCACCAGAAGATGTAGTGTACATGTATGCCGTTGAGGAGGACATGACAACCCCGTCAAGACCATGCCAGGAGACAACACGGCGACCAAGAAGGGAGGAAAGCTTCCTCCCAGACAACCTACCATCGCCCGTCGCCTCAAGCACACCCGCTCCCAGAAGACCTACATTCGCTCGCATCGATACGGTGCCCGACATCACCCTGTGCGATCTGCCACCGGCGCTCAGGGAGAAGTATAGGGTGATGAGTGCTGGTACACCCCACAAGTATGCCTTGTTACTTTTTAAGCACCATGTTCCCTACTCGTTGTACTGCGACTGGGCCTTCAGAGTGAACTACGAAGGAAGTCACATAAAAAAGGCGCTTCCTGCCAATTTAAGAAAGACCATTCTGGATGAAATGCGGCGCTTTTATCCAATTACAGATCCTGTAATGAAAGGCGTTCGAGACTGCATTAATGGCGTTTTGCGAATGCAAGGAATCGGCCATGGACGGACAATGTGGTGGACTTTCTGGTTTAATCACGGGAACTGTAAGACCATACTGTTGTGCTGAACTGTGCTGTACATGTTTTGACCTGCTGAACTTAAATAAAAGAGATGTTTTGACCTGCTGTACTGTATTTAACTTACTGTTTTAACTTGCTGTACACGCACACAGGACCTGACAATTCCAGTCCCTGAGGGCCGCAAACAGGCACGGTTTTCAAGGTTGTCCTGAAAACCGGGCCTGTTTGCTGCCCTCGAGGACTGTAGTGGTGCAGGCCTGACTGACTGTTTTGCACACCATCCCACTGTACTGTATACTGTATGTTTCTTTAATAAAGGAGATGATGCGTTTTGTATATTTTATGAATAAAGAATTTGTTTTTATAACATGTGACTGTAAACCATACTGACTGACTGTAAATGTTTTGCTTTCTATGCATAAATGTTTTCACTACTGTAGCAGTAAACCATAAACCTGTTGATGTTTTGAATTGCTGTGCACTTAAAATGTTTCTACATTGTACAGTATTTGTAAATAAATGTTTTTGTACTTACTCCACCAATAAAAGAACATGTTGATTTGTTTTACATTGTTCCATTGGCTCCTTTGCTACTGTAACGAAATACAGTGTTTCTAGAATGTCGAGGCATACTGCACTGTATACTGTAGGCATGCTCAGTATAAGAGTATTAAAAAAATAGAAGACACATATTGTACTGTACTGTATGTACTGGCACTGTATACTGTAGAAGACACATAATGTATGTACAGTACTGTGATACATGTAGAATAAATGCATAGTTTTTATTTTTTCGGGTTTATTACACAGCATACTGTTTCAGGTACAGTATTCTATCCTAATCAATAACAACGGCCACTAAACTGTAGACTCCGGTAAGTGGGTTTTTAAATCCGATTCAGCAATGTGCAGGCATTGTTACACAAAGCGATATTATCCATCGAAATCCCTCCATTAGCCGTTTTCTTTTCTGAGGAAAAACAAAAAGAAAAGTTTTACTGTAATGGTCAGCCCCCTAAAGAAGTTCCCAGCCAGTCCCACCAATAATTTTCTCGGGGGGCGTCTCCTGTTCACATGCGCATGCGCCTACCATCAATGTAATGACACGCATATGCGTTTCTAGAAGGTTCCAATGCGCATGCACCTAGCATTCCACCAATTGTTCAGTACTGTATCTGCAGAACAGTACTGTAGAAGCCGCTCAACCAATGATATTGCTTACAGGAGAATCGCGTGACTTTTGAATCGCACCGATATTTATACTGTATTGTCAAAATAAAAAAAACAGCCTCAAGACCCACAATAATGGAAGCTAAAACGAACAACAGGTGTACTGAAATAATTAAAAACATTTAATAAACAACACAAATGTGTGACACTGATATTGGTAAATATCCTATGGAATAAGTTCCAATGAATTCCTCTGCTGTAGATAAACTGACCACTTACCAGATGGAAAGTGGTAACATCCGGTGGAGATATCTGAGAGTCTCCCCTCTCATCTGTGGCTTTTAAAGGCCTATGACGTCAAATTTTCGTCATGGTTCCCACGGTCCTGATTGGGCCGTGAAAACCATGTGTTTTGGCCGATAAAAAAAAAAAAGATGACGTCACTTAAAGGCAATGAAAGCACAGCCAATCAGAATGGCTTTGCTTCAATTGCCTTTAAGATGACGTCATTAAAAGAAACATGGCCATCCACACATGGTACGGTAGCCAATCAAAGCGTGGGAACTCCATCCCTACTCTGATTGGCTCTAGTACCATGTGACAGGCTTTCAATGACGTCACATCCTTTCTCCCCCAAGCCTCTGTCACATGGTATACTAGAGCCAATCAGAGTAGGGATGGAGTTCCCACGCTCTGATTGGCTACCGTACCATGTGTGGACAGCCATGTTTCTTTTAATGACGTAATCTTAAAGGCAATTGAAGCAAAGCCATTCTGATTGGCTGTGCTTTCATTGCCTTTAAGTGACGTCATCTTTTTTTTTTTTATCGGCCAAAACACATGGTTTTCAAGGCCCAATCAGGACCGAGGGAACCATGACGAAAATGTGACGTCATAGGCCTTTAAAAGCCTATGTCGTCTCATTTTGAAGCAAGATGCCGAGGAGGAAGGACCTCCTACAGAAGAAGAAGGCCAGGGCGTGGCCAAAGACGGGAAGAAGACACCGGAAGAAGATAGAAGAAAGAAGAATACAGATGAAGATGGATTACAATTAGAAGACCCGTGGATTGATTTGGATTTTTAGTTTAATGTTTATTTTTGTATGGTTTTTTATTTTATGGGGTCCTGTGCCTGATGGTTTTGTTAGTGAGTAAGCAGTTCAACGGGAGTTGGTGGGGTCAAGTAATGGTAAGTGAACTAAAGAAATTTATTTAATTGAACTTGTTAATTTTTTTAAATGTTTTTTTTACATGTGTATTTATTTTTTTGTGGTAAATCATTTCTTGCCACTGTATGTATTTATGTATGTATGTATGTATGTATGTATGTATGTATGTCTAGAGAAATATATACATACAGGGTAAGAAATGATGTTGTTTTAAAAGCTTGATTTGATGTGTTTTAAATTAATTTGACTATGCAGCTATGTTTAAATGTGTGTGTAAAGTAATTTAAAATTAGATAGATGTAATCATTGCTATTGTATGTTGTACTTGAGGTCAGGGTTAGCCTTGGTTTTCAATTTTATATGCTTGTTGTTACTTATATTTTTTCTCAGGCTAAATTGTTCAGTTCCAGGCTTGAATTAGTTAATTGTTTAATTGTTACTGATGGAATGTAAATTGTTTAGGGATGTCATTAATGAATGCTAATTGATTTATCTTTACTGGATTGGTTAAAATAGTATACTTGTTTGGAGTTATCTGTATTTTGCTTGCAATGTTATTGTTAACTTTCATTTGCAAAATGTATATGGTGCTTAGATTGTATGCATCATATATACAATGTAAATGCAATGTGTTTATTGTCATTTGAGGTTTTTGATTGGCATTTGATGTTTTTGATAGTAAGATCAGTTAGGATTATGAAAGGAAATTAATTTTATTGTAGTGTGTCTTTATGGAGAAGTGTTATTTTGAGTACAGCATGTTTTTGCTAACCCTTCTACATTTATTTGTATATTGGTTCATCATGTGTGTATATATATATCTCTCTCTCTCTGTATATATATATATATATATATATATATATATATATATATATATTTGCATGATGAAGCCAATGTACAAATTCATGGGTGAAGGGTGGGTATCGGGCCAGTGTGGCTTAACCCCTTAATTATCTTTGCGGTTATTATCCGATAAGGTGTTTAAGTGGTTAATTGATATCTGAATGTAATTGCAATGTATTGGCTTTGTATTGGCTATGTATTTTGTGAGCAAGACAAGGATGTTGCTGGCGACGGAGACTTCTTATTGATGAGGTCAGTAGTACTTTATTTATTTGAATATGCTAGTTAATGTTTTTAATAATGGGCAAATAATCTATTATCCCTATCTGGATAATAGTTATTTTGCACATTATTGTACTGTAGGTGTTGGGGGGGGGGTGTATGTATTGAATGTATAGGCCAGGTTTATTTTTTTTACATTCAGGGTTTGTTCCGTGGTTCTGCGTGAGACCTCTGGAGACCACCTGTGGTCTCCTCGGGTATCTCACGGGTATCAGGCTGGTGGTTCCATGAGTAACACATGCGGGTATGAAGCGGTGGCCTCACATCTGTGGGGGCACCGCCGACCCATAGGTACGGGGATGAAGCGGTGGTCCCACATCTGTGGGGGCACCGAGGACCCGTAGTGAGCACTCTTGAGTTCCCCAGACCCCCGTGGGAACCACCCGAGGCCCCACAGACACCTGTGGGTCTGACCCAGGGCTCCCAGACATCCTTGGGCCTACCGTGAGGACCCAATTGTGGCCCACGGTGACCCAAGGAGACCACCTGGGGGCCATGGCGCTTGGCGGGACCCACCAACAGGCCCCCAGAACCTGTTTGAAAAGGTCTGCTGGTACCCTGTAGGTCTGTCAGGTGCCCCGCCAGTCCACCGGGGACTCGCGTGGGGCTGTGTTATGAACCCTGTTTGTAAAAGGTTAAATCTTGTATTTATGGGGGGCCACAGGGGGTGGGTAATATATTTAATAAATATAATGATGTTTATTGTGTGTCACTGTATTGTATTTATTGTGGGTTCTATGGGTGGGGGGGGTTCCCCAATGGTATGTATGTAGGCCTCCCTTGTGGGTAGTGGGTGAGGGTGGTTAGGCCTCACGGGGTGGGGGGTTAGTGGGGGAGGGTATGTAGGCGTCCCGAGTGGTGGGTGAGGGTGGGTTAACCCCTTAATGACTGTAGCGGTTAATAACTGCTATGGTGATTAAGGTGTTAGGGGACATTATTTGGATGTTTTCATTCTTGTGTCTGTTTTGAAGCAGTGGAGGGGGCATGGGCAGGATGAAGAGGTTGAAGGCCTTCATCGTGGCAGCCGGACATGGGTGAGTGCTATATGTATTTAATGTATTTATTGCTGTTTATGTATTTAAAATGGGCACATTCACTATTATCCCTTTGTGGATAATAGTAATTGTGGCCATAACTATACTGTATGTGTTAGGGGGGGGGTTATTTCTTTAAAAGTATGTATGTGTTTATTCATTAATTTGGGGGGGGGCACATAATTTGTACTGCAGGTAACACCCGAGGGCCCCCGCCGGCCTATAGTATCATTGATGTGCATATATGTGTACGTTAGGGGTTATAGGGGTTTTTGTTCTATATATATATATATATACATATATATATATATATATATATATATGTATATGTATATATATTGTGACATAGTCCAAAGATGTTAGGCAGCTTTCTGCCCCATTTTAGAGCAGAAAGTGCAGGAATAGCTAAAAATGATCCGTTCCACATCTTCCCATTAACTCAGGCAGCTGGATGGAAAATCCAGACCACAGATTACAATGGCTCTAGTTCTCCCTCATCTGCTCTTCTAATCACATGCACAGGTACTTAGAGCAGAGAGGTTTTGCATTTCATTCTCTCTCCTTAGAGCCTGGAGGCTGGGGGTATCGCTGCTCCCCTGTTTCCAGTGTCGGGGTTGACGGCTCCTCCACGTATCACAGTACCAGATGATTTGCCTGGACACCACAAGCAGATAAGACAAAACAAATGGTTACTGCTGTTGCTAAAAGACTGTGCTGTATCTTGTGACCCTAAATGAGAGAGCATTGTTTTAAGCTGGGGAACCAGTTTAGTTGGCCAGCAGCTGTTAGAGAGACTGATTCTGATGTGTAGTTAGATCCCTGAAAGGGATAGGATTTTGCTTATATGATTTTGGTTTTATTTCTTGAAATAACAGTGTGGGAAATATTGTAAAACTGAAATATGTGAACTGCTGAATGAAAGTATCTGAGTACCTCTAACCTTCACATGTTAAAGCTGCAGTACCTTACTTGGATGAAAATAAAGCAGGCAGAAGCCTGAGTTAAGCAGCATAATACTTTGCATGATCCTGTTTGTTGTATAATTAACCCTAGAAGACTGTGTCGGGAAGAACCCAGACAGACGTCAGCACTACAAAAGAGGGGCGTTTGTCGCATATGGTGGAGAATGCGGGTCGACACTAAAAAGTCTGTGGGTTTGCAAATAAATGCGGGGGTTTAAAATGGCCGCCCAGCTGAACTAAAGTACAGATGCTATGAGTGAAGTCTGTCCCACTGTGTATATCAGTTGTGCTTCTAGCATACACAGAGAATGTGCGAGGTGTGGATGCAATAGCACCCTGAACCCAAACAGAAAACCAAAATGTTTTGCTGAAGAAAAAAAATTGCATCTAGCAAGTGCTGTTTGTAAAGCTAATGCCTTTTGCTGAAGTGAGTGAATTTGCAGCTAGCAAGTGCTGTATGTAAGTTGCTGAAGTGAGTGAAATTGCAGCTAGCAAATTGTCCCTGCCGGGTTTCTAAAATGGCCGACGTGAAATGTTTGTTTTGTAATGCACGTAATCATGAAAAACAGTGTCCCTTCAGGCCATACGATAATGATGACGACGACTCGTATGTGGCCCCGGGAAGAGAGCCGTACCTACAGATGAATTTAGTATGCTGGACCTGTCCTGAAGTAGGTCACATGGAAGATGTGTGCCCCAAAATTTTCAAAGACAAACGGCTGCAAAAGCAAGCAACGCCCTGTGAGTGCAAGCAAGATGTGGAAGCTGATACCAGTGAGTGTGTGCCCAGTACCACTGATATCTCTGGAGCTAATAAAGCAAAAAGAAAGAAGAAGAAAAAGAAAACTGTTCCTCAAGTCACAGGGGAAGTGACCGAGCCACTTGAACCTGCGCTGTCAGGACATGCGTCAGAAAGGCACCGAGATGTGCTGCAGACCGGAGTGACTAGCAGAATTGTCACGGGAACAGTGGCAAAGGAAAAGGAGAAAGAATTGACTTTGATTGTGCTGCTGTTATTCCAGAAACAGATAGGCACCCTCCTGAGAATATTCTCCCTGATCTGGGATTCAAAAATCCAGATCCTCAATTTCATTTACGTTGTCCAGAAGATTATCAAACTAGTGAACGCAGCCAGGCCACCACAGAAGATGTTTTAGCCAAGTGGGTGGCAGTTCCTGAAAACACAAACTTGTTGACAGATCCTGATGACGTTGTTAATATGGACTACGTTTGTACAGAGGCAACTAGGTCTTCAAAACGCAAAGGCCTGGTAATGGCCCCAAAAGGGAAATCAAAGATTGAAAAGAAAAAGCAACAAAGGTCAACACGGCGCCTGAATAGTTCCAGATCTCGCCACTCTGGACCACACTGTGGAGCCAAGGAGAATCCGGACCGAGGGTCTCGTCAGTGGCTGAAGAAACAGTCCAGTCATTTGCAGGCTGCAGCGGGTGTTGAAATAAAGTCAGAGGGTGTAATGGACTGGAAGTCAAGAAAAAAAAATTAAAAAAAAAAAATGGAAAAATGTTTGGGAACTGACCGATTTTTATGTTATACGAGTGGACTATGTCACTACTACAGTATATGCTATACTATGCCTTTAGAAAAGCATTTTTGTAAATATTGCAATGTTGTATTTTTTTTTCTCTTCATTGAAAATGTAGGTAAAACTACAAATTAATATACAGGGTTGATGGCCCTTAAGATTACAAGGCTGTAGTATAAGAAAAAAAAAAAAAAAAAAAAAATAGTGGTAGCTTACAATATAGAAAAAAAAAATGCCCTTTTCGGTTGGTAAATATATGAGATTCATAGAGTAGAAAAACCCAGGGAGGTAATAGAAATTGTCTGGTTTTGTGAATATATTTAGCATATCCTGGGTTGTAAGAATGTGTGCTAGACACTTATTTTTCAAAATAGTTCCCTAATAGAGAGCAACAAAATATGTTTGCCAAGTATAGTCACTTATGACGAAACCTATTGTCCATAATTGCCGTGGAAAAAGTTCATATTCGTGTCATGTGAATACTTAATGTTGTACTGAGGAGTTAGCTCAAGTATTTCAGGTAGGACGCTCACCCCAGTGAGGTCCATGGCCGCTCACCCCAGTAGGTGTGAGCTGGGGAGGGGGATATGTGACATAGTCCAAAGATGTTAGGCAGCTTTCTGCCCCATTTTAGAGCAGAAAGTGCAGGAATAGCTAAAAATGATCCGTTCCACATCTTCCCATTAACTCAGGCAGCTGGATGGAAAATCCAGACCACAGATTACAATGGCTCTAGTTCTCCCTCATCTGCTCTTCTAATCACATGCACAGGTACTTAGAGCAGAGAGGTTTTGCATTTCATTCTCTCTTCTTAGAGCCTGGAGGCTGGGGGTATCGCTGCTCCCCTGTTTCCAGTGTCGGGGTTGACGGCTCCTCCACGTATCACAGTACCAGAGGATTTGCCTGGACACCACAAGCAGATAAGACAAAACAAATGGTTACTGCTGTTGCTAAAAGACTGTGCTGTATCTTGTGACCCTAAATGAGAGAGCATTGTTTTAAGCTGGGGAACCAGTTTAGTTGGTCAGCAGCTGTTAGAGAGACTGATTCTGATGTGTAGTTAGATCCCTGAAAGGGATAGGATTTTGCTTATATGATTTTGGTTTTATTTCTTGAAATAACAGTGTGGGAAATATTGTAACACTGAAATATGTGAACTGCTGAATGAAAGTATCTGAGTACCTCTAACCTTCACATGTTAAAGCTGCAGTACCTTACTTGGATGAAAATAAAGCAGGCAGAAGCCTGAGTTAAGCAGCATAATACTTTGCATGATCCTGTTTGTTGTATAATTAACCCTAGAAGACTGTGTCGGGAAGAACCCAGACAGACGTCAGCACTACAAAAGAGGGGCGTTTGTCACAATATATATATATATATATATATATATATATATATATTCATTTATTTATTTAGATTTATTTATTTATTGTGAGGCTGCTGTGTGTTATTTTTTTTATTGTGGGTAGCGGGGGTGGGTGAAGGGGGTATTAGCCCCAACGGTGGTTGTTTAGGGCTTGCGGGGGGGTAGCGGTAGGTGTTAACCCCTTCATTACCGTAGCGGTATTAACTGGTCGTGAAGGTGTTAAGTGCACCCGCAACCCCCCCGCAAGCCCTAAACTCACACCAAGGGCCAAATACCCCCTTCACCCACCCCCGCTACCCACAATAAAGCTGGCACGGTGGGTTAACCCCTTCATTGCCTTAGCGGTTAGCCGCTAAGGTAATGAAGTGGGCTGTACATGCATTTTTCATGCCTCGGATGCCTGCCCTGGGGCCTTCGGTGCTGATATTCCTGGGTATCAGTTCTGGAGCCCCCTGCATCAATCTGAGCCAGGAAAAGGGCCTGTTTTTTTTTATGTCACCTATCGCCGCTCAGCTCCAGCTTTGGCCAACTTTTGTTGGCGGAGCGATTTGGAGAAAATCTCTCCATTTTATAGCCGCGATCAGCGCCGAGATGCTGATCGGGGCTACTTGCATATGACGTGTTTGAAAACTGGCGAGATATTGCTTCTCGCCACCCGAGCGGCGAGTTTTTTTTTCAAGAAACAAAAACTGGGGTGTGTGGCCAAGACACCACAGGAGAAAGACGTGCAGCAGTAGAGCTCCGTCCCAAAGGACTAAATAAGGGGGAAAAGTGAAGAAAATAAATTAAGATATACCTCCACAAAAAACAAATTTGCTAGGGGAAGACGCCCTCTTTGATCGGTGGGACCCGGTTTCTCACAAATTAGAGCTGAAATTTAATAAACAGATATTAAAGAAATCAGGCCCAGATAGAAGCCTGCTGCTGACGAGAGGTAGTGGAGAAAGGCTCGGCGGAGAGAGAGTGAGTGGATCCTGTCCCCCCCCTGTACTTTCCTGCCCGTGCATACTGCTGCAGAGACGCTAGACCCAGTGGCAAATAAATAAATAAATAATCTTATAACGGGGAGCGTCTGGGATTCCTCGGCTGCCGGAGGCTCATCTCCCTCATCTCCCTCTGCGCCCGACACTAACTAAGATGGCCGCCAGAGCCGCGCGGGACTTCTGAAGTTCGGCGGTTGAGGAGAAAGAGCTGACAATCGGGAGAGCCAAAAAAGTGCCCAGCGAGCAAGAAAGACTCCTCGCACCTAGAGGGGCCCCGTAACGGCAAAACGAGTGAGCGACAAGCGCTCAGGAGAACCGGAGCCTCAGTGTCCCTACAGCCGAAATTCCCAAAATGGCCGCCGGACGAAATTAAAAGAGCCCTGCACTCAGTGGCACTCAGCCTGATAAACAAAGCCTAAAAAAAAAAAGTACACAAGCACATAAAAACACATAAAATAAAACTAACAGACCCATCTAAGAGCAATACCAATACCGGCCAAGAGTTAAGGTACCTGTGGATGCCCCCCCCCTCCCTCCCTCCCGTCAAATGTCCACAGCAAACAGACATGAAACCCCAAAGCAAAGAATTAAAAAATACAATATAGGAGGACTTCCGGTGACGATACCGCACATGGATACATAGATGGAAAGCTCCCGACCCCCTTAAAGTCTAATATAACATAATAGAGGTTACTGGACCCCAAAACACTCTCGAAATAGAAGTAAATAGAAGGAGAAGACACCAGATATGGCTAATCGCTCGAAGAAACAGGCGCAGCAAAGCGTCTCTAGCTACTTCCCGACAAGTCAGAGGCCCTCAGGGAGCTGTGGCCTACTCCAAGATGGAGACACATCAAACTCATGGGAAGGGCCTGGTGGTGCGATCGACAATGAAGGTGTGAGTAGGGAAATAAACAAGGCATATCTCGAAGACCTGTTCACCAGGATGAGACAAGGCTTCCAAGACGATCTCTCTAAAGCAGTGCATACCCGGCAAACTGACATGAATCGCCTCTCACAACGCACAGACACTATTAAAAATAAAGTGGACAGTCTGGAACATGCCCAATCATCTGTAGAAGATGAAATTAACAGAATGCAGTTCGAAAATACGGGAACTCAATGAACAAGCGGAAGAACAGGAGAACCGCGACCGCAGACAAAACGTTCGGATCAGATATATCCCAGAGACGGTTGACACAGACCTGCTTCGCCCATATCTGCTAGATCTGTTTAAGGATTTGGTCCCAGGCCTCACTCTCGACAAGATGGAGATGGACCGTGCCTACAGAGCTTTGGGGCCAAAGTCTGCGGATCCCAGAATAACAAGAGATGTCATAGTTAAACTGCACCACTACCTGACAAAGGAGGCGATCCTGAAGGCCAGTAGGGAGAGGGGCACAGTGCAGTTTCAGAACACTAAACTTGAAATATACAGTGACCTCTCAAAAAAAAACATTGACAGACGGAGAGAGCTAAAGCCTTTGATTCAAAAACTAAAGGACAACAACGTAAAATACCGCTGAGGTTTTCCCTTTAAAATCGTGGTAAATAAGGGAGGCAAATTCCATACACTCTCCTATCCTGAGGACTGCACGCGGTTCCTACGAGGCCTGGGTCTGACACAAGCTGGAGAAGAGGATGACACTGATGATGCGGAGGATACAGAGCGCCAACACCAGCAGCCGAGACAACAGCGAGCATCACAAAGGATCGCCACACAGAGGGCCCCAGCAGAGGAGGAGTAGGGGATCCCCCCCACTCGTCTCAACCGCAGTACGCATAAGTGGAGCACTTGCCTGGCCTGCTGACATGCGGAGCTCCAGGAAGATGCAGTTAACTTGTTATACATTTCCGTGTTAATGTATTTGCCTTTTAACTAGGTCCAGTTGACCACATGACTAATCACAGGGGGTTCCGGGTGTATCCAGATGGGTCCATGGACGGGACGTCCCGAGAAGTTCTCAAGGGGCACTATGCCCTACCCCCCCCCATCCTTAGAGTGATGGGGGTACCCATGACGGGGCGTACATATCGCCCACTCATTTTCTTGTTCTTTTTCTTCCTTTCTATCACCCCCCCATTCTTCCCTACCTACCTTCCCCAGCCCACGCTAAACAGAGACAAAACCCAGCTGAGCCGAACGGAAAGTCCAGACACTGAGATTACACAAAGCAACTATGCAGATCACAAGAGGAGCTCTGAAGGCAAGTCCCCCCTCCATCGTGGGAAAATGGAGGGAAAGGTAAGATGCAATACACACGCCAAAACCATAAATGGCTCTTAAAACGACACTTAAATTAATATCCTTAAATGTTAGAGGGTTAAATTCGACCATCAAAAGAAAACTTGCCCTCCAACAGTTCAAAAAAACAAAAGGCGACATACTACTTTTACAGGAAACGCATTTCAATACTACGACCCCCCCAAACACCTTCCAGAGGGTTTTCCCACAGGCGTACTATGCGTCATGCCCCACAAAAAAAAGAGGGGTAGCGGTCTTATTTAAGCATACGGTCAAATTCTTGTTAAAACAAGAGACTGCTGACCCAGAAGGGAGATACATTATCCTCCAAGGTACCCTGTCGGGAGTGGATGTCACTCTTGTTAACATCTATGCCCCAAACGAAGGCCAACCCAAATTCTTAAGAGATCTATGTGACCTTATCAACCCCCAAACTCGAACTACATTGTTATTAGCAGGAGATTTAAACATGATAGTAATGCCGGAACTAGATAGAACAAACCCCTCAGGGACTCCACATCCCCGTGTCACGGAAAAAAATACCAGAGAATTTAGACAGATAATGAAGGAGTTCTCCCTGACAGACATTTGGAGGGCCCAGCACCAGGGGCAGCGGGACTACTCCTATTTCTCCCCCCCACACCAAACCTACTCAAGGATTGATGATTTTCTGGGTACTAAAGACATCTTCCAGGCAACCTCCCAGTCAGACATAGGATCAATATCTTGGTCGGACCACGCCCCGGTCTCGCTGACACTCTCCCTCCCCTTCTATAGAACTAACCAATATAATTGGAAACTGAACGATTCTCTGTTAAACCAAGTAGATGTAGAAATAGAGATTAAACAAAAACTCAGAGAATACTTCACGCTGAATAAGGGCTCTGTAGAGTCACCAGCAATGTTATGGGAAGCCCATAAGGCGACAATCAGAGGGAATATCATCTCCATAGCATCACATAAGAAAAAAATAAAGCAAAAACTCTATAATGAGCTAGCGGAGAAAGTCCAACTTTTGGAGCAGAAACATAAAACTAATCCCTCGAAAAAACTATTCAAATTGCTAGACAAAACTAGATCTGAACTTAAGCAGATCCAAATGGATGAAGTGGAGAGGGCGTTACGGTGGACCAAACAAAACTATTATAATAAAGGTAATAAAGCCGACCGATTACTCGCCTCCAAATTGCGCGGTATGAGAGCTAAATCCCAAATAACAGCTATTTTGACAAAATCAGGTACGAAGACACATTGTGAGACGTAAATAGCGAACGAATTTTCGGACTATTATAACAAATTATATAACCTAAATTTTCCCAAAAATAAATCATCAGACGCAGAGGCTATTTATACATACTTGGAAACGTGTAAACTTCCGACACTTTCGGAAAGTAACCTCTCAGACCTAAATAAAGAAATCTCCCTAGAAGAATTGATAGATGCAATTGCCCAATTAAAACCCAACAAAACGCCAGGCCCAGATGGATTCTCCAATCAATACTACAAAAAATTTAAGTCGGTCCTGGCCCCGTATCTACTCGATATGTTTAATGCGTTTCTGGAAGAAACAGTCATCCCACCATCTATGTCTAAAGCTAATTTAGCAATCATACCAAAGGAAGGGAGAGACCCACTACAGTGTGGTAACTATCGCCCTCCTTAATTCGGATCTAAAACTGTTCAGCAAAATTCTGGCAAATAGACTGACCCCCATACTCCCAAGCCTGATACATATAGATCAAGTCGGGTTTATTTCCGGCAGACAGGCCTCAGACAATACTAGGAAAATTATAGATATAATCGACCATGTACATCTCTCATCCACAAAGGCCATCCTGTTGAGCTTGGATGCGGAAAAAGCATTCGACAGGATTCGGTGGGACTTCCTAGACCAAACCCTACTTAAATATGGATTTCAGGGCCCATATCTAGAAGGGGTAAGAGCCCTATACAGATCTCCCACGGCTATAGTGAAACTCCCAGGAGGAGACTCAAACCCTATAAACATAAAGAATGGTACTCGACAGGGATGTCCCTTGTCTCCGCTTCTGTTTGCTCTCTCTATTGAACCCTTGGCAGCAACAATTAGAGACGAAAAAAACATAAACGGAATTGTAATAGGAGAGACAAACTACAAAATATCCCTATTTGCCGACGACATTATCCTAACTCTCGCCAACCCCTTGATTTCACTCCCGAACTTACATTCACAACTAGATAAATTTAGCAAAATATCGGGATATAAAATCAACATGGATAAGTCGGAAGCATTGAACCTAACCCTATCGGATTCTGAAGTTAAATTACTACAAGCAAATTTTAAATATAGGTGGAACTCCACAAAGATCAAATACTTAGGAATCCAAATAACACGGGAGTATAATACATTATTCAAACATAACTATCCACCATTATTTGAGAGGCTAAAAAAGGACCTCCAGAGCTGGAACGAATACCAGATATCTTGGTTAGGAAGAATAGCCACGATCAAAATGAATATCCTACCAAGGCTCCTGTATTATTTCCAGACTCTTCCTATAGATATTCCAATGCCGGAGCTTAAAAACATACAAAACAGAATTTTCCAATTTATCTGGCAAAATAAAAGACCCAGGGTAGCTAGATCTATTATGCTAGCCCCCCAAAAGATTGTGGAGGCTTGGCAGTCCCGGATATCATTAAATACTATTTGGCGGCCCAACTCAAACAAGCAATAATTTGGATCAATGATCCAGCCACCAGTTGCTGGGTGGGACTTGAATCTACCTATACAAGACCTCTCTCTCTCCCGGCTGCTATGTGGACCGAGAGGGGAGGAGAGACCTTCTTGGAAACATTAAAACTGGGAGCAATGAAATGTACATGGCGGATATGGTCTAGAAATAAAAATAAATATGGTCTGACAGCCAGTCCAACACTACTAACCCCGATATTCCATAACCCTGAATTCTCCCCAGGCTGGCACCCACAGAGACTCAATAAATTTAAGACGTTAAAGCTGATGGTAGCTGACGACTTTGTAGATAACGGTATAATTCTACCACTCCAGGCGCTGGAGAAGAAACACCAAATCATAAATATACCAGTGTTTGGTAACCTCCAAATCAAGCACTACCTGCAATCAGTCTCCAAAGATTCGGCATTCAAAGATTTAACAAATTTTGAAAGACTGTGTAGGAAAGGATACTACTGTAAAGGGCTGATTTTGGAGATATATCTGGGCCTGGCACGATCAGCGGGTTGTTCCCAACATAGCTATATGATCAAATGGGCAGAAGGTTTGAATACAGAGATCGATAGAGAAGACTGGGAGGACATTTGGGAGGTAGCTGCAAAAACGTCAATCTGTACCACTATCAAAGAGAATATTTATAAAATTCTATTTCATTGGTACCTAACCCCGAGCAGGCTGGCTAAGATCTTCCCCGGGTCCCCGGATTTGTGCTGGAGGGGATGCGGGCAAAAAGGAGATATGGTTCATATTTGGTGGAGTTGCCCAAAAATTCAGGTATTCTGGGTCATGATACAAACATTGATCAGAGAGTACTTAGGGGTGGAGGTTGAGGTGGAACCGCTGACCATGGTGCTGGCCAAACCAATAGATGAATTAGGAACGGCAGAAAGTAAGATGATCACTCATGTAATGACAGCTGCCCGCTGTGTTATTGCGGCTGCCTGGAAAAAGGTGAATGCGCCTTCTAGGCAGACTGTCTTACGGAGACTAAGGGAAATAAAGATGATGGAGCTCCTCACAGCACAGTTGAACCAGAAAACTTACAAATTTCACAAAATTTGGGAAATATGGCCAGGAAACTAGAGACCCCATAGAAATGAATACAGAAAGACCAGACAAATGGGCTCGTCCTACCCCCCCCCTTCCACCCCTCCCACCCTTCTTTTTCTTCTTTTCTACGTTCTTCTCTTTCCTTTGTTAAGCCCATGAGAGACGCTTATGGAAGCGGCTGCTTCCCTAACACAACCGGAAATAGGAAGACAGACCACACTTATTCAAAAACAGTGTTATAGCAACTATTTTATTTCAGTAATGATGACGAACTATTAATGCCCTTTGTTGTATGGACAAGTGACACTGTTAAAACATCACATGTATTCCAAGACTATATATTTGTTATGTCTCTCTAAAACAATAAAAAAAAATTGAAACAAAAAAAAAAGAAACAAAAACTGGTGGATTTTCTTCATCTCGCCAGTTTTTCGCCATTTACTAAATTGCTGTAGGCATATTTGGCAAAAACCTGGCGAGATTGGGCTTCTCGCAGCTCTCTGCATAGGCCCCTAAAACTTTCACAGTTTTCTACTTTACAAACTAAACCATGTATAAACTTTTGTTTGTTTGACTCCTCTTTTTTCCAAGAGAGCTTTACATCTACAGTAGATTAATTAATAAATAAATAAACCAGCGTAAATATGTGGACTCCACAAATCTTCCTCCCTTGTCAGCTGTCACCCTCACACCGTACCCCCTTATTTTCCAATCTCGATCAGGTATGTTGGTTCTATTTCCATAATAGAACCTGCCCACATTTTATATATTCGAATATGAATATAGTTGTGATTAGCCGTGTTAATGTGTGCATGATCGCCCCTCAACCACATCTCATACCCCTACTTAGTTTTGTGTACACAGGATAGAAGTCCCCACTTCCCCCCCCCACCCCTGTTTAACACAAATAGTTTGACACAAATGACAAATTACAGAAGGCACTCAAGTCTTTTACTGTTTGTTGTCACCCTTCTGGTGATTTTCTCGCTATCTTTGAAGATTGAATTTTTTCTGGGACTCTCGAGCTCCACAAGCTTGCTAATCATATTCCTCTACTTCAGTTCTCCTCCGTGTTTGCCGTGTGCTCTTGACGTACACCTTTGCCTCCACATGTGTAGTAAAGATTTTGGTGTCTGAGTCTGTAAAAGATTTAACGTGGTAGGATATGTTAAAGCAAACTTTGTGTGCTCTTTGCTGAAAAGCGTGCACACTTTTCCAAATTCCCTTCACTTTTGGGCACACAGTGATTGAAAAGTCCTGGAATACCATGATCTTTTTTCTTTTGTATGAGATCCTTTCTCCTTCTATATACAGTGGCGGCCACCTTTAGCCTTGTGCGGCCGTTTCAGCGCAACTCTGAAAACCACGGGCAGATGCAGTGTTTGATGCGGCATGTTCCGTTATTTAAAGCCGCGGCCGCGTGCATTGTATTAGCGCTGTCTCGGCATGAATGCGGCATGAACGTGGTGAAGTGCGTGGCATTCGAAAAAAATACCCAAACAAAATCGGAGATGTTGGAGAATAGAAGGGGCCGTGACAGTAGACTTTTAACAATTTTTGCTTATCCACAAAGCTAAAGATTTGTGTTATTCCTGGCCTTGGTCTGGAGTTGTGTTCTGCTCTAAACAGCCCTATCCTGTGGACCATTTCAAGCAGGATTGGCATATCATCTGTGTAAAGTTTCAGGATCTCAGGTAGCCATTTTGCACAAAAGTCATGTTTGTGTCAGACATTCTGGGACACCGATTATTCTAAAAATATTCTGGTCTCCAGGTCATCTAATTTTTCTTCTAGCCCCTGGTTTTTTTTTGCATTTCTTTCAGGGATTGCTGAACCTTGGATAAATCATCCTCTCTGTATTCAATATGAGACAGAGTACTCTTCAAGCAACTGATTATCATGGACTTCTTCGCATCATGCTGCTGAGGATCATTGCATCGTGGGGCAAGAGTTGGTGCCGCTGTTGGATGAGGGGGATGAATGTTCATCCAGGCAAAGTTAAGAAACACATTGATTGTATTTTATTTAATTGTGTATTTTTTTTTAGATGCCCATTGATGGGAAAAGTGCTTATCTATGCCCCTTTCAGAGTATAGCTAAGTAAGTAGACAATCAATGCATTTTTCAGCAAATGTTTGTTTTTATTTAAATGTAATGTATTTATTTAGGTTGTCCATTCATTGCCATTGTGGCAATGCATGCCCATATTGTGGGCATGGTTTACTACAATGACAATCACTAGGCTTATTGGCTACTGTGTAATGTATTGTACTTTTATGTAAACGTTATTTTATTGTGTTCTTTATAAAAAAATGGGCAAAAGTGCAATTAGCCATTTTTGGCTACTAGTGCTTTGTCCATTTGTATTGTGTGCCGGTAACTCCCTGCATTGTTTAAATCTCCAGTGTCAAGTGACCGGAACATTTAAACTTTGCGGAGATACCGGCACACCATACCAGGGCCTGTAACTCAGGAAGCAGGAAGCCACGAGGCTGAAATTAATGCAGTTCAGCTCTGTAACCCCTTCCTTCAATACTGTGTTATTAAAATAAAATTAAAACAGTGCGATCGCCTGTGAGAGCTGTGCAGGGAGATGCAGTTTCTGAATACTGTGATAACACAAACGTCAGAACGTGAGGTAGGTCATGCAAAAACATCCGATATTGCAGTGATTTTATCATAGCTACTATTGTAGGATAAGCCCCTATATCTATTAAAATGCTACCTCTCCACCTGCCCTGGACCCCTGCCTGTGACCCCAACTATGCCTTCTCTTAATGCCCACTGGGATTCAGTCCTGCCGTAGATCTTCCCTTAATAGAATACACATGACCTCATCATGGATTCCGCAGGAAAAAATTTAGTTCTGATCTCCATGCAACATGTCATCTCAGACCTGCAGGATCAACTGGGACATGTCCATACTCGACTAAGCAACATTGAGGCCCAGCAGCAGAATTTACCCACCTTCCAACTAGCCTTTCCTGTTAAACTGCTTCCCGCCTACCCCTTCTGGATTTTTTTTGGGGGAAATGACAACAATTCCGGGTTTTTCTCAATCAATGCAGACTCCTGTTTCAACTACAGTCTACCGTCTATAATACTGATGAAGCGAAGGTTTGACTAATCATCACCCTGCTCAAGAATGAGGCCATAGCTTGGTTCTCTCCTATGTTAGAACAGAATATCCCACTACTAAGGGACTTGGAGGGATTCATAGAAGCCATGAACCTGATTTTTGATGACCCAAACCATTGTGCAAAAACTGAGGCAACTCTGAACAACCTTCGTCAAGGAAGGCGCCCGGCAGCAGAGTATACCACTGAGTTCTACAAATTAGTTACTGATACTAACTGCAATAAGGACGCTCAGAGATATCATTTTCCCAGTCCTTCTCTGAGGAAATCAAAGACCAACTTGCGTAGGTGGTGCCTCCAGATGGGTGTAAGGACTTTTTCTTTTTATGTATTCAAATAGATTGAAGGCTTACTGAAAGGAGATTGGAGAGACAGGGGTCCATGCCCAACATCATTGGGGTTAGAAATGCCAACACCCCAAAACTCTCCAGGGAAACTGAGGTCGAGCCAATGCAAGTAAACATGTTGCGAGGACCTATTTTTCTTGAAGAAAGGAATAGACACCATTCAAAAGATCTCTGTTTGTATTGCAGGAATTTGGGACACTATCTCGCCAATTGCCCGAATAAGTACAGGCCATCTTCTTTCCAGAGTAAAAGGAGAAAACAGTTACACGCCCTTTCAAAGACTGTGTTCTCTGCCTCTCATACCTTCTGGTCCCCATTATTCTCTAGGAGGGAGCATGGCATTTGTCAACCACAGTAATGGTCAACTCTGGGGAAGTAATTTCATGGACATTGAATTTGCCAAGAGCCATTTGGTACCTTTTTTTACCCAAGGAGTACCCATAAAAGATGGAAGTCGTGGATGGTTCTCCCTTGAGCTCTGGACTTGTCACCAATGAAACAAGCAATTTAATGAAACCATAATTATAGATCCCAATCACCATGAGAAGATTTTTTTCAGTCTTTTTCCTTCACCCCTGTTTATGGTGCTTCTGGGAATTCCAAGGCTCATGATCCATAATCCAGTAATTAATTGGAATACCAAGATTCTCACCTTTTTCTTGGGGCACTGCCAGATCTCCTGTCTACCTAAAGTTCTTACACCAGAGTGCGTGGGAATACACAAGACTTATTCTTCTCAGGAAAATCTGCTGCCTACTCCATACTCAGAGTTCTTGGATATTTGTGAGAAGAAAAACGTTGATACGCTCCCCCCGCATCGTTCCAATGACTGCCCTATTGAACTATTACCAGGTGCTGCCATTCCCTTTGAGAGAATATATTCCCTCTCTACCTCCAGGAGAACCTGTCTAAGGGTTTCATCTGATCCCCTACTTCCCCGACTGGTGCTTCTCTCTTCTTCATGGGAAAAAAGGACGGCTCCCTATGTCCCTGCATTGACTTTTGGAAACGAAATAAGATCAAGGTGAAGTACACCTATCCATTACCTCTAATTCCTAAACTACTGGAAAGAATTTGGCCATCCAAGATCTTCACAAAGTTAGATCTCTGAGGAGCGTATAAATTTGTCTGCATCTGACCAGGGGACGAGTGGAAGACAGCTTTCTGAACCCGTTATGGGCATTATGAATACCTGATGATGCCCTTCGGACTCTGTAATGCTCATGCTACCTTACAGAATCTAATTAACAATGTTCTCCAGGAGTAACTGGACCAATTCATAGTGGAATACCTGGTTGATATCCTATTCTTCTGAGATAACATGTTGTAATAGCAGAAACATGTCTGGATTGTTCTTGAGCATCTCAAATTGTATATCAAATTAGAAAAGTGTGATTTTTAAAAGACCAGTGTGAAAGCTGTAAAAATGTTACAAAAAATATTCAGTTATCAAATGAGTTTATTCAGAGTGCACACAGCAGAGACAGCTTCAAAACAAAAGCTCTCCCTCAGATAATACGGTATGAGATACAGTTATACCCTAAAACTAAAGCTCCCCCCCTTTATGGGGGGCTTGCGCGTCACTAAATATTACATCATTTTGTAATACATAACAATACTAAAACTGATGTAAGTTTGTAATACATAACAAAAAATGGAATGATACATACATTCTTTAAGGGGTTGAATGTGAGAAATTATTTCTATCTCTGATTCCACCAGACACTCAAATGCTGAGAAGTCGGGTCTAATTCTGATCTCACTTCTCAAGACTTCACCTTGAACTTAAATGGGAGAAGTCTTCTCTAATTCTAATCTCACTCCTCAAGGCTGTATTCCCCCTCCCTTCTTCTGCAGCTGGGCTGGCCAGGGCTGGTATCAGTAAACATTGAGAGCGAAACATCTTTTTTCCCACTATAACTTTCATGCAGCTTTCATACAGACAGAAGACAAAATGGATTACACAAACACAGCACATTACAACATAAATGACAGACAAGGACTAGAACAATAACAAATTGGCTGGCAAAAATAGTCAGACAAAATGGCTGCTTAGACCCTATTGCTGTTTACGTCAGACCCCCTAATGTCTCAACTTCGTCACCAGCATGCAATTTCTCAGCTATGTAATTTCCCCTGCCGGTTTGAGTATGGACCCAGGCAAGATTCAAGCCCTGGTGGAATGGCCATTCAGAGATTTCTGGGCTTTACTAACATCTACAGATGTTTTATTACAAACCTCTCTGGCATTATTACCCCAATTACCCATCTCACATGAAAACAATTCCTATTCGAATGGGCTCCTGAAGCGGATTTGGGATTTGAATGATTGAAGTTTCTTTTCACCTCTGCTACATTCCTCTTTCACCTGAATCTAGAATTACCATTTGTCATGGAAATTACCATTTATCATGGAAGTGGACACCTCTGACACCGCTATTGGTGCCATTTGTTTCACAAACAATTGGGCCCAAAATGCAACTTCATCCACGTGTCTTCTATTCATTTCAGATATCAGCACAGAAAGAAATAATGCTATCGGAAACAACAAAGTTTTAGCTATAAAAGTCGAATTCTCAGAGTGCAGACATTTACTAGAGTGTGTGAATCACCTGGTTATCGTCTCTACGGATCACAGGAGCTTAGAATTAATTTGATCAGCGAAAATTCTAACTGCTCGACAAGTTAGATGGGCTCTTTTCTTCGCAAGATTTCAGTTCAACATCTCCTACCACCCTGGCTCCAAGAATTGGAAGACTAATGTCCTATCCCGCTTATTGCCTACTACTTTTTCAGATAAAGAGACTATTCTACTAAAAATACATTTTCTGCGCATCACGTTTTCCGCTGATTTCCTCGCATGAATTAAGGGAGCATACTCAAATGATTATTTTCATAACAAACCTCCACCGGAGACTCAATTGTTTCTATGTTATGGTCTGTAGAGGCATGACTCCAAACCTGTTTTTCATGCAGGTGTCCTCATGACACAGGAACTGATGTCCCGATCTTTTTCGTGGCCCAAACTATCACAAGATGTTAAAGACTAAGGGGGTCATGCACTAAGCTCCGTTAAGTCACTTTTAGAGCGCAAAGTGCTCTTAGAATGTGATGTTGCGCTGAACACGATGCACTAAGCAACGCAAACAGGCACTATGCTAAAACTGAATTTTTCTAAGTCCAACTTTGCTCGTTCGTTACCCTGTTTGCGTTAAATTCTGCCATAAGCGGGATGCTCTAAGCAACGCAACCTTAGCGTACATGAAAGTTGCGTTGAACAGAACACATCAGCTCAAAGTAGACGCAAAAAAAGCTGGACTTTGAAAAATTTCCTGCTTTACATTTTTGCATGCGCAACACCCATACAACAGGTCGGCGGGTGTCCCCGGCTGACCCCGCGGCGGTCCCCGAGGGAGGCCGGGGTTCGCGCAAGTGTCCCCGGCTCACCCCACGGCCGTCCTGGGGTCCCCGCGGGAGTCCCGGGGTACCCACGGGCCTGCAGTACCAATGTTGTGCATACAAAAATAATAAACATTATTTCTAACTAAATACACCCCCCTAACACATACAGTACAATAAGCACCCACCCTGAACTGACTATACCCACCCTGTACCCATTGAGTAGTATTGTGGTACATCATACCCATATAATAATAATATGGGCATGATAAGCCTCTATAGCACTCAATGGGCACCCTAATTACAATACATTAATGCACCAGATACACAATAATAAAACCTAACTCCAAAAAAAACATACTTCACTAAATAAAAACAGTAGCCAGCTAATCCAATGAATACAAGCAATAACAACATCAACAATGAATTAATTAAACCATTAACCAATGAAACCAATTAATTCCTAAACCAACTTAAAATGAATAGTAACACTAACCAATCAAACCAATGAATTTCTACAACATTAATGAATGTAAACATTAAAAGACAAAGAAATACATTCAAATAATCTCTGAACTAACCATAAAACACATTAGCTAACATAATACAACATTAACTATGAGCGAACACCAATCGCAAACATTTTATTACATTAAGCAGGAAAAAAACAAACAATGACATCCACATAAAAAACTGACATTAAAAACACCAACAGCAATACCAAGCCACAAATGCCCCCAAATATTGTCATAATAATGTATTAATCTGTACCCTAAAGTGGTACAGATTAATATATTATCAGTCAATGTGCCTCCCCCAAAAAATAAAAAAACACATCCAATGAAGACACCTGTAAAAAGAGACATTTACAAACATTCAATATACTGTATTATTTACCATTAGAAGCGGTGGCCCTCCGACTCCCGGGGTAACAGGAAGCTCACGTACCTTGAAGGCCTCCAACAGCATTCGATGCCATCCGCCATGAAGATCCGGATCAGGTACCCAAATCTTCTTTTTTCTTTCTTTAATCACCTTCTTCTATCTTCATCTGTCACCATTTCTTGATCTTCTTTATCTTCTTTCTACATCTATCAATCCATAAAACCCCATGGTAAATCCCAACCGATGTTGTCTCGTCGGCTTCTTGGGCTCAAATGAGGCGTCACGGCCTTAAATAGGGCTTGTGACGTCACATTTAGCCAACCTGATTGGCTGTTCAAACAATGTTCTGACTTTAATTTTTTTTTTTACATGACGTCACTTAAAGGGAATGATGCCAGCCAATCAGAATGGCTGTGCTTCATTTGCCTTTAAGATGACGTCACTAAATCCAAGATGGGCAGCGTCACATGGTATTTCAGCCAATCAGAGTGTGGAATTGTTTCCCACGATCTGATTGGCTGAAATACCATGTGACGCTGGCTTCGTGACGTCATCTTAAAGGCAAATGAAGCACAGCCATTCTGATTAGCTGGCATCATTCCCTTTAAGTGATGTCATGTAAAAAAATAAAAATAAAGTCGGAACATGGTTTGAACAGCCAATCAGGTGGCTGTTAATCATTTTGAGGCTAAATGTGACATCACAAGCCCTATTTAAAGCTGTGACACTTCATTTGAGCCCAAGAAGCCGACGAGACAACATCGGTTGGGATTTACCATGGGGTTTTTTTGGATTAGCAGATGAAGAAAGAAGATAAAGAAGATCAAGAAATGGTGACAGATGAAGATAGAAGAAGGTGATTAAAGAAAGAAAAAAGAAGATTTGGGTACCTGATCCGGATCTTCATGGCGGATGGCATCGGATGCTGTTGGAGGCCTTCAAGGTACGTGAGCTTCCTGTTACCCCGGGAGTCGGAGGGCCACCGCTTCTAATGGTAAGTAATATATTGAATGTTTGTAAATGTCTCTTTTTACAGGTGTCTTCATTGGATGTTTTTGTTTATTTTTGGGGGGAGGCACATTGACTGATAATATATTAATCTGTACCACTTTAGGGTACAGATTAATACATTATTATGACAATATTTGGGGGCATTTGTGGCTTGGTATTGCTGTTGGTGCTTTTAATGTCAGTTTTTTATGTGGATGTCGTTGGTTTTTTTCCCCTGCTTAATGTAATAAAATGTTTGCGATTGGTGTTCGCTTGTAGTTAATGTTGTATTATGTTAGCTAATGCGTTTTATGGTTACTTCAGAGATTATTTGAATGTATTTATTCGTCTTTTAATGGTTACATTCATTAATGTTGTAGTAATACATTGGTTTGATTGGTTAGTGTTACTATTCATTTTGAGTTGGTTTAGTAATTAATTGGTTTCATTGGTTAATGGTTTAATTAATTCATTGTTGATGTTGTTACTGCTTGTATTCATTGGATTAGCTGGCTACAGTTTTTATTGACTTTATTTAGGTATGCTAATGCAGTGTTTAATAATGGGCAAATAATCTATTATCCATATCTGGATAATAGTTATTTTGCACATTATTGTACTGTATGTGTTAGGGCGGAGGGGGGGGGGTGGTTTGTGTATTGATGTTTGTTAAATATTTTTTTAATATACATTTGATTAATAGTGTTCATGAGCAGGGGGTCTCTGGAGCTGAACAGCATTGGTTTCAGGTCGGAGGACCCCCTACTTCAGGAGATACAGGCCCCGTTATGGGGTGCCTGTATCCCCTGCACTTTCAAGCTTCCACGTCACGTGACCGGGACATTGAAATTCTACAGGGGATACCAGCACTCCATAACGGGGCCTGTATCTCCTGAAGTAGGGGGTCCTCAGACCTGAAACCAATGCTGTTCAGCTCGGGAGCCCCCCTGCTCATGTACACTATTAATCAAATGTATTTATTTAGTGTACGATCGCCTGTAACAGCCTTGCATGGAGATGGCAAATGTCCATGCAAATGTTACATGCAGCTTTTTTTTCAATCAGCTAGCGTACGGGAAGTTTAAGAACTCTAGCCGGTGGAAAAAAAGCAACACGTACGCTGTGGGTGTTTTGAGCACGTACGTTAAAAAATGAGCTCAAGGCCTTAGTGAATCGCGTCCCTGGCCTCCCTTTTTAATGGACGCGCTTTTTTTGAACATCAGAACGCAAAGCCATTGAGCTTAGTGCATAGCCCCCAGAGTCCTCTCCTATGAGACATGTGCTAGGACCAAGATTCCTCGATCACCCCTGTGGATTTGCTGCAGCCTCTTCTGATCCCTACTTGTCCTTGGGGATCCATATCAAAGATTTTATTGTGAAGTAACCAGATCAATTTGGAATGATACCATTCTTGTTGTAATGGATCAGCTTACCAAGATGTCCCATTTAATTGCTACACAGAACCGTCCTTCAGCAGATCAGATAGCCAAGTTGATCTTAAAAGAGGTATTCCGTCTTTATGGGGCTCTGGATTAAATCATACCAGATAGAAAGGTGCAATTCACATCAATATTCTGAAGGACCTTCTGTTTCTCTTCAGGAATATGTTTAACCGTACAGATTCTTCTGGCTATCACCCACAATCTGATGGTCAGACTGAAAGGACCAATCAGACACTGGAGCAATATTGACACTGTTTTGTTTGCCATCTCCAGGATGACCAAGCTGAGTTTTTACCTTTAGCTGAGGTCTCTCTGAGGTCTCTTACAATAACTCATATTATTCCCTGTCACAGCAGAACTCAAATTTTGGACTTAATCCAACTTTTATTCCTCACTTTCTAACTTCTTGTCCCATTTTTGTGGTTACAGAGAAACTTAAAATCCTACAAGATGTCCAGGAGACCCTTAAAAAGATACTATGGGAGGCCCAAGCATGATACGTGAAAGCTGCAGACCAACACCACAAACCTTGCCAAAAATTATCATGTGGGATAAGATCTGGATTTCAACTAGAAACCTATGGCTGAAGTTCCCCACCATTAAATTGGGTCACACATTAGTTGGCTCTTTCTGGATTTCAGAACATCCAGTGTCCTTCAGATTGGAACTCCTGGAGTCTATTAAAACACACCCCATCATTCAAACTTCTCTACTAAAACCATTTCAGGAGAACCCTTTTCTTGGATACAGCCTTCAACTTCCTTACCCTGTCCTGGTGGATAACAAGGAAGAGTTAATCGTGGAGAAAAATTTGGATTCCAGTTACACTGAGGTCCACAGTGTGGTATATGGTCCACAGGTTAAATTCTGGTGACCAGAAAATGTTGTACATGCTCTACGATACGTCAGGGCCTTCTACCAAAGATATCCGACAAGCCTAAAAAAGGATCACCCGGAGAATGTTCTGAAAGGGGGAAGTCATGTCAGGTTCATCCTGATGTCCTAAATTGCAAAACCTATGCACCTCCAACAGGAGTGCTGATGAATGCTTCCTTTGCAGAGAGCCGCCTCTGTGGTTCCTCTCACTCTATAATCTGATCCTCTCTGGCTGCCTTTATAAGATTCCTGTTCCTGGAGCCAGGTACCTTTTTATACTGGTTCCTCCTGCACATGCATGGTCCCTGCTGTTGCTGTCCACTGGTGCTGTGCCTTGTCACTGTTGCTTGTTCATGTTCCCTTGTCCTAGTCCTGTTCCTGTGCCCGAGTCCTGTTCCTTATTCCTCTCTGCTGACCTCTGCCTGTGATGCCGACTACACCTATTCGCTGTCTTCCTCTGACCTCTGCCCGTGACCCAACTACGCTACCTTGCTGCTATCCCTGGATGCCTGTCTGTAACCCTGACTATGGCTTCACTTGCTGCCTGTTCAGTCACTGGGATACACTTCTGCCATAGATCTCCCCTTGAGAGTCCTGATGTATGATTGAAATATTTAAATTTTTTAATACAAAATTATTAATTTCTTTTAAAATTCCGTGAAATCCTTTTCTATTGTTATGCTGCTCTTATGTTCCTGGATATCTTCTTGTCACACTATTCTAATAAAGTCTTACACCAGACATTATAGCATAATAAACTGTTTTATTTGCAGGTTTCAAACGCACAACGTTTCGGGGCTCTCCCTTCCTCAGGTTTATATTTACATAAATCTGTGACAAAGTGAATAAACTTACAATATAACCCCCTTTCCTGTCTCCTGTGTCTGTTCTTTTTGGCACCAATTGTAAATTAATAGGCTTCTCTCATGACACATAACTCATGATTGTGACGTCCTTACTGTAACGTGTTCTCACCACAAGCAAGGCGGGACCGCAAGGCTGAGGTGGAGATGTCGGTAGCCACTGACCTACAACCGAGCAGCCACATCCGGAGTGCAGAGGGGTAGTCGTGTAGCTGGGTCAGGGTAGGAGAAGTCAGATTGGTCGAGGTACTTGCCGTGGTCTAGGATTGGAGAGATCGGATTGTCGTTGTGCGGTGCTGGGATCCAGGGGTATAGAATGTAGAATAGTCGTGTTTGTAGCTGTAGTACAGGGGTCAGAGAAATCAAGAGTCCGGGTGCAAGCTGAGGTCAAAATACAAGTAAACAAGACAAAGGTAGGGCCGCAAGAAGCTTGAGGTAAGCACAAGTCTAGGTGAGAGGAAAGACAGAATCCCTATATTGTGGCACTAAAGAAATACACCCTAGTTAAAACTTAATATTTATTGTATAATCTTAAAATAAAACTGTTTGGGGTAACCATAAATGCAGGACAAAAAGTTAAATAAAATGTTTAAAAGACCAGAGAGGTGGGGTAGTACATAGGGTAGTTATATATAAACCCTATTGTCAGTCTATTTAACCCTTTAATGGACTATAAGTGTAAGAGAAGTGTCACACAGGTAAGTATAGTAAGGATATTGTTATATCACCAATTCCTTGCAATCAAATCCTAGAAAAAGGCTGAATGGGGATAACTATAAACTTACAAGGAGTAAGAGGAGGGATAAATGAATCCTAGCTGTATAGATAAATATCTATGTCTAGAGCATGTAAATAGCCCAAGCTCTATCTAGGTAGCTAACCTCTTACAAAGTAAACATTAACACAAACACTTTATGAAAACAGACTGACACTAAAGTCTGGGGGCTCTTGCTGCCCACGAATGCAGTCTACGAAGCACCCAGACGGTACACAGGTAAGCACAAGTCACTAGAACAGACTTTATGCTCAGCCAGTTTACAAGAGGGCTGTCTGAGCCTATAAAGGACAAGCATCCAATGAAAAGCAGCAGGAGGCTGTGAGCAATACTGTAAGTAATCATAGGTATACTGTGTACTGATAGGCAGGGGCAGAGTGAGTAGTAGCTGTTGAATAGTTGAGTGAATTAACCCCTTACTTGCCTTAGTCCGCGCGGCATCTGTGCATAGCTAGCGTGCGCAATGCATTGCCCATGTCATCACGGGAATGAAGCCTGGATACGAGATCCCTTCTGTGTTTCCCTTCCTAGCAGCGTGGCACCTGCGCACAGGTTGCGGTTGACGGACGTCACTCGTGACATTGCGAGGTAAGTCACGGGGTGGGGCCTAAACTCGATCCTGAAAGTACACCTCCTTCGGGGGCGACCTCCGGGTATCCCAGGGATGGTTTAGAAGGGTACCTCCAATGAAAGGCCTGAATTAGCCTAGGAGCATGTACATGATCGCGGGGAATCTATGAGCGTTCTTCGGGGCTGAAACCCCTCCAGGTAGTGGAGTCTACCCCTGGTAATTCTGGAATCCAGAACTGATTCCACCTCACATTCTTGTGGCCTTCGATTAGGAGAGGCTTAAGGGGAGACGTAGAAGCAGAAAACTGAGAATCTTGGATGAAAGGTTTGAGAAGAGAGGTGTGGAAGACCGAACGGATCCTCAAAGATGCTGGCAACCGCAGCTGGCAGGCTACCGGATTGACCCTCTCATTGACGGGAAATGGGCCGATAAACTTGGGTGCCAATTTTGCAGTAGAGCCTTCAACCAAATGTTCTTTGTGGACAGCCATACCTTTTGTCCTGGAATGAAAGTAGGTGCTTCACGGCGATGATGGTCGGTCTGCCTCTTCTGCATGGAGACTGCCTTCCTGAGTTTCTCCTGAATCTTACTCCATGATTCTTGAAGATGCAGAATGCTATTGTTCACTGCTGGTACCCCAGATCCAGGTCCTGCAGTGGGAAGCGCTGAGGGATAGAAACCGAAGTTGGAAAAAAATGGTGAGTCCTGAGTAAACTCATTCCGTAGGTTTTTATGGGAAAATTCGGCCCACTGGAAGAGATCTACCAAGTTGTCCTGTGCATCGCAAATGAAGCAACTAATGAACTGCTCGGGGGTGATAGTCGGAAGAAAATTGTAGGGAGATCCCTAGTTGTTTGCATAGGGCCCACCAGAACTTCGAGATAAATTGTGAACCTCGATTAGACACAATGACTTGGGGAGCGCCATGGAGGCGGAACGCTTCCTTGATAAATATCTCAGATAACTTGAGTGCATTAGGTAGGCCTTTATGAGGGACGAAATGGGCCCTTTTTTGAGAAGAGGTCGACTATGACCAAAATTGTATTCTTTCCTTAGGACACCGGTAGCTCCATGATGAAATCCATAGGGAGATGAGTCCATGGGCGATCTGGGATCGGAAGAGGTTGAAGCAAGCCTGATGGTCTGTTACGGATCGTTTTATTTTGGGCACAAGTAGCACATGCGGTAATGAAATTCTCAATGTCCTTTGCTTCCTTGACCACTAGAAGGGCTGTTCTAAAAGATCAATCGTCCTACTAATACCTGGATGACCGGAACTCTTGGATGAATTACCCCATTCCAGTACCTTCCTACGATATGCTAGTGCCATGAATAAGCATCCCAGTGGCACCTTTAGACACTCCGGAATATGAGTTTGCGCTTATGTGATGTCTTGTAAAGAGTCGAATGTATTAGCTGAGAGTATACACTCCCCCAATCCGATTGGTTGAAGTACCATGTGATAACTTCCATTTTTTAAAGGGATGGTGTCACATCCTTTTAAAAAAAATAGCTGCCATCACATGGTACTTCAACCAATTGTATTGGAAGTGTACCATGTGGTTTATCTCACAATCTGATTGTTTGCTGTGGAATACAAATGACTTTGATAGATGCATACACTCAATGTAATGACGTCACAATCATGAGTTACGTGTCGTGAGTGAAGCCAATCTAATAGCAATTTATGCCAAAAAGAACAGAGACAGGATTAGGGGTATATAAGTTTATTTACTTTGTCACAGATTTATGTAAATATTGTACCTGCGGAAGGGAGATCCCTGAAACGTGCACTTGCAACATGCAAATAAAACATTTTATTACGCTATAATGTCTGATGTAAGACTTTATTAGCATAGTGTGACAAGAAGATATCCAGCTCCAAGTTTAACTATGTAGCAGGAGTGGGATCCCAGCCACTCTTCAACAGCCTGCACCTTACAAAGAAATATTACCCACTACAATTATCTAAAAGGAGTGCGGTAAGATCAAAAACCTTGATCCTGACTCTTATGTTCCTGATTATAGGGTCCTTGAATTTTGTTAGAGGAATGATTTTCAGATAGATATATAGATGTATATAGATATATATAGATAGATGTATCCCCGTGAGGAAGGTCCCATTTTGGAGGACCAAAATATTGGGTTTCTTGATGTACCACTATTTTCACCAATACACTTTGTGAAGTTTTCTACAATTGAGTGCTGTCTCTTGCTTTACCAGACCTTGGAACGGTAATGTAAGTCTATATTATCCATATGGGGCAAGCACCTACAGCCTATCAGCACCTAAGGAGTGCCAATTGTTCTATTTGTCCATAGATATATATATATATATATATATATATATATATATATACAGTGCTCGACAAACCCGGTCGCCAGCTCGCCAGCTGCGATCGGATATTGGCTTGTGGCCAGTAACCTTTCCCCTGCTCTGCAAAAAAAAAATCCCCTGCTCGAAAAAAAAAAAAAAAAGTAGCTGATTGGCTGTGACGCGGGATGGAGTTGCGAGGACTTCAAACCGCCCTTTCTGCACGGGTAAGTAATGGGGGGGGTGTGAGTGTGTGCGTGCGCGTCTGCTGCTTCTCCTCTTCCTCCTCCTCCTCATATCCTCCTGTATAATTGTGTCAGCTCCTATAATTTACAATTTACGGATCTGGTCATGGAGGAGTTTGGACAGATGCTTCAGGTGGGGGGAATTTAATACACTTTAAATATTTATATACTGTATACACTGATACATCCCCTCCCCCCCATCCGGTGTTCCCGCTGCCCGCGCGGGTTGGAACATACTGCAAAAGCCGGGTTGTTTCCCTCTCCCCCCTCGCCGGGGTGTTTCCCTCCCTCCCTTTGCCAGGGTGTTTCCCTTCCCCCCCTCCTCCGTTGCTCCCGCTGCCCGCGCGGGTCACATACTGTAGTAGCCGGAGTGTTTCTCTCCCCCCCCCTCCTTCCGCGTTGCCCGTGCGGGTCACATACTGTAGTAGCCGGTGTGTTTCTCTCCCCCTCCCCTCCTTCCGGTGTTCCCGCTGCCTGCGCAGGTCACATACTGTAGTAGCCGGTGTGTTTCTCTCCCCCGCCCCTCCTTCAGGTGTTCCCGCTGCCCGCGTGGGTCGGAACATACTGTAGTAGCCGGCGTGTTTCTCTCCCCCCCTCTCCTTCCGGTGTTCCCGCTGCCCGCGTGGGTCAGAACATATTGTAGTAGCCAGGGTGTTTCTCTCCCCCTCCCCTCCGGTGTTCCCGCTGCCTGTGCGGGTCATAACATACTGAGGTAGCCGGGGTGTTTCTCTCCACCCCTCCCCTCCGGTGCTAAGATATTGTAGTTGCAGGTGTTTCTCTCCCCTCGGTGCTCCCGCTGCTCGCACGGGGAGGGAGGAAGTAGCGGGTATTTCTCCCCTCCCTCTCTCCCCTCCGGCGCACGTCCCTTCCCGTGTGTATGTATGGGTATGAGAGAGAGATTGAGTGTGTGTGTGTGTGTGTGTGTGTGTGTATGGGAGAGAGAAATTGTGTGTGTGTGTGTGTGTGTGTGTGAGAGAGAGAGAGAGAGATTGAGTGTGTGATTGAGTGTGTGTGTATGGGAGAGAGAGATTGTGTGTGTGTGTGTGTGTGTGTGTGAGAGAGATTGAGTGTGTGATTGAGTGTGTGTGTGTGTGTATCGGAGAGAGTGTGTGTGTGTGTGTGTGTGTGTGTGTGTGTGTGTGTGTGTGTGTGTGTGTGTGTGTGTGTGTGTGTGTGTGTGTGTGTGTGTGTGTGTGTGTGTGTGTGAACGTGTGTGTGTGTGAACGTGTGTGTGCAGGACACCAGAAGTAACCCCCCAGTCAGTCACCCCCCCCACCCAGTCAGTCACCCCCACCCAGTCAGCCCCCCCACCCAGTCAGTCCCCCCCACCCAGTCAGTCAGTCCTCCCCACCCAGTCAGTCACCCCCCCCACCCAGTCAGTCACCCCCACCCAGTCAGCCCCCCCACCCAGTCAGTCCCCCCCCACCCAGTCAGTCAGTCCTCCCCACCCAGTCAGTCACCCCCCCCCACCCAGTCAGTCACCCCCCACCCACCCAGTCAAAGTCAGTCATCCCACCCCCCCCCAGTCAGTTACCCACCCCCCAGTCAGTTACCCCCCCCCCAGTCAGTCAGTTACCCCCCCCCCAGTCAGTCAGTTACCCCCCCAGGTCAGTCAGTTGCCTCCCGCCCATCAGTCAGTTACCCCCCCGTCAGTCAGTTACCCCCCCATCTCTCTCCTCTCTCTGTCTCTCCCCCCCTCTCTGTCTCTCCCCCCTTTCTGTCTCTCCCCCACCTCTCTGTCCATCGGCACAGTAGTGCTGTTGCAGCTCTAATGGGAAGATCCCTATCTGGGGCCTTCCCTACAATATTCCACTCACAGTGCAGAGGCTATCTGGGGCCTAAGGGGCAAGGTAGTTCTGCTTCGTCACATACAAAGCCATTCCAAGATGGCCGCCACAACTTCCCCAGATCCGACGAAGCAATGCAGGGGCAATGCAGGGCAGCTACCCCTCCTCTGGGCAAGGGGGACCCTGCTACACCTCTACTCTATTTTCATGATCTTTCCAAAATAACCTGTAACCCTCAAATTAACATTTGTTTCATCTAACAATGTTTTAGTTATGCTTTAAACAATATATTTCTTTTTATTCAATATACATGTTTATCTCTGCCGCAATCAAATACCCAAAAAGTAAAGCTAAATGGCTTTATTTCGTACAGTTACATGAATTTATTGAAGTTTTTAAAGTCAGAATCTCAAACTAATTTGCATCCTGCTGATTTATAATCCATCTGACTTCCTTTCACACTGCATTACAAAAATAATGATCTTTTTAATATGAGTGTAAATCAATGATTTTTTAATTTGCCCTCGTGGAGGTTTCCTTCACTAACTTTCATTTTTCAGTATTACTGTTTCACTTGGAGAATTCACGCTCCCCTCCACTTCCCTCACATATTGGTGCAGCGGGTGGCTAATGAACAACAAACAAATTTTTTTTTCAAATGGTGGAAATCCACAGTGGAAATTATAACTCCCAAAGACATAAGGTTTCAGAGAATCTGCTATGAACAATGTAAACACTTATTAATGTGGCAACACTCTTTTTAAGCAACATGTAGCAGGATTTTATTATTATTATTATTATTTATTTTGTATGCTGAAGTCATATTCCGCACATGGCACTAATTTACACTATGTCATCATATATTATTGTAAAATCTTTTTTCATTTTATTTTAGTTGCTGCATGTTTACACAGGTAACGGATTGGTAACAATGGTACTGTAATGATTTATTTAGTTAGGAACTTTGGCTTTGCTAACCTAGCATACAGTAGAACATGTGGGGCAGAGGGTAAGAAGCCCATACTAAGGAGAGAATAGAAGTATATGAAAAAGAGGTGGATTGTGTGGTGGATTATAATTGTGCAGCCAGCAAAGAAGGATGGGAAATGCTGACATTTCACCGGAAAATCTCATCTGGTAATTAAGCAGCCTTCTGCGGTGAGCTTCAAGTAGGTAAGACATTTGTAACAATATAATGAGTTAAGACATTTGACTTTGCTAACCTAACATAGAACATGTAGGGCAGAGTGTAACTGGCCAACATGATTGTTATATTCTCAAACTCATTGGGAATGTTTAAAATCACGCAGAGCAGGAAAAAAAACCACGGGGAAGAAACCAGTGAGAAACCATGGCTGCAGAACTGCCCTTACTTCGGACATACTAAAGTATGTAACATTATAAAATAGGGGTTAGTTATTTAGGATCCCTCCATAAAGGACAACAAATGCATGCCTGCAGTGGTATCAGGAGAAAAATATGGACATTTGTGGTGCACAGGCTCAGAAGGTTTGGAGAGAAAAATTAACCACTAGTAACTGTTCCATGGCAACATAGATTCGAGGATTTGTAATGTACGTAGCTCTGCTTGAACGATGATCTGTTCAGTCTTTAATGGATGCACTTGCTGCTTTTACTGCTTACAGAGTAGTCTGCTGCATCTTAATCAAAGTGGGATAAAAGAGTACATAGCATAATACTGTTTATTAATTAAATAAAGAAAAATAATGCGTTCTGCACACACACAAATGGCGATGTTTTCGGGCAATTGAATAAAATGCTTTCCAGCAACAATATCTCTCTTGGCACTCCGGTCACTTCACATATAAAATGGCATTTTCTGCAGTTCCTAAGGCAGCGGTGCGCAAACTGGGGGGCGCGACCCCCAGGGGGGGCATGGGATTTTCTAAGGGGGTGCGTGGTTGCAAAGCCCCCGCACGTTTCCCCCAGGCATGTCAATTAAATGCCGTGGGAGGCGCAAGGCCTCTGCAACTTAAGTTACCTGCACTCAGCCAGCTCTTCCCTGACGTGTCGCCATGACAATGCGGCATCAAATGACACGTGGAGCCCGAGAGCAGGTACGGAGGGGGGCGCAGGCAAGGGGGAGCGTAGACCGGGGAGGGGGCGAACTTAAAAGTTTGCGCACCCTTGTCCTAAGGCAAGGCAAGATAACATGCCCGGTGCACTGAACTCCCCGCGGCTTCCCAGCCCATCTCCCATTGATGCATGGTCCCACTCAGATGATAGCGATCTGCAAGGCAAGAAAAGCTATGTACAGTACATTACAAATCCTTGAATCTATGTTGCCACGGAACAGTTACTAGTGGTTACTTATTCTCTCTAAACCTTCCAAGCCTGTGCGCCACAAACGTCCATATTTTTCGTCTGAATCTACTATTGGGAGGGATGTGGAAATCCCTTCTATAAGGACGTTGGCTGCAATACTCTGGATCAGTTTTTTTATATATATATTATATATTTTATATTTTTATTATTTCTATCCACTTGATGTATTTTTGGTTTGTGAACATACTACATTTTTTGGGAAATTAGTGCTTAGTTTCTTCTCTTTGCCATACCTTCAGTGGTGGTTGAACCATGGAGGGCTTTGTCAAATAGGAACCTGTGCCAGTGCTGTGCAGATAAGAGTCCTGTAGGTTGAGGGGGTCATGGTGTGAAAGGTAAGTCCTTTTTATGGGGAAACTTCATTTGAGGATTGTCCTGAAGGAGGACACTGTCATGTCCCCAAGGATCTGAACTTTGAACTTAACACTCAAACACAGCAGCTCTAGCTGCAAGCTAATGAAGTAACTGCTGTTATTGCATCTACAGTACTTGTAAGCAGACACTTGGACATACCCTGAGCTTCTTTTAAAAGGTTAAGTTTCCTGCTTTCTGGTGTCCAGACCATGCAGTTCATCCATCCTGTTCCAGCCTCACTGTTGGTGTGTTCCTCATCTGTCTGGTCTACAGCTTTCTCTGACTAACAGCATGCCCTGACCTTAGCATGCTTTGACTATGCTCCTGTCAGCAGCCCATTCGACCGGCTTGCCATACAGCTGCCCACCTTGACCCTAACTAGCCGGACTATGCTCCCGCCTGCTCCAACAGTACTGTGAACAAGTCTTGTTTCCTGCCACTGCTGTGCATATCCTGCCTATCAAGCTTCAAATTGCCTAAGTATCTGCCCCAACAACAAGTCACGTAATGACTTCATAGGTGACGTCCCCCGAGACTTCCGGGTCCGTCACTTCCGGTATACGATTACTGCTTCACTGTCTCCAACTGCTGAGAAGTATCCGGTTTACAGACTTCCATGGTCTGTATGTTGTGTGAAGAGGGTTTTTTTGTATCTTATAGGTTATCTACGGACTATACAGGTTAGGACGTGGTGCTGGAGCCATTGCTGCAGACACGTTCAGTCTGCTTTGTGTCCAGCCACGCAGTGTGTTACACTGTTTCTTGGTAACAGCTGTGTATATTATGGTTTTTAAAGTGTGTAGAATATAAGTGTCTTTGACACAATCAGCCCGTCATTTACAACTGCGAGGTCACCAGGCATCAGCACTGCATAGTTCTTTATTTCCACTATCATACATTTATGGTTTATAGAGTGTGTACAATTGTGTGTCTTGGACTTCATTAGCCTGTCACTTATATCAGTGAGGGCACCGGGCACAAGTCGTTGTCTACTAAACACCTGGGCAGACATAATTTAGCTGCCTATCTGTTAGACTCGCAGCACTGGATTTAATACAGTTTTCCACAGCTATTATTTGTATGGATTGTGTCTGAACTGAACAGACAACTCATCACTAGAGTTAATTACCATATCCATTACCACATGTGATTTCTATATTCTATGAGTAGCAACAAGCCATTTAGGTTGTTTAGTGAGGGCTCCGGGCACAAGTCGTTGTCAAAAACATCTTGGCAGATAATATATACCTGCAAACCTGTTGGACTCGCAGCACTGCATTAATACAACTTAATTATTGTGACATTGTTTGGAGCTACCCTATTGGCATTATTGAGTCTCTTTACAACATGTTTATGCCACACACTGTATCTAACATTTAAAACCATTTATCACTGTATATACTTACCTGCCCTGCCAGAGGGTATACAGATAGCCTAGAATTCAATTGGAATATATACTTCTTTTGGTTCACCCTACCTCCACCTTATTTTTAATTCGCCATTAACATAGGATTCATTAACATTGAGGACCATTTATTTTAATTGAGGATTTCTCCCAATAAAATTGATTTTTAACCCAACTTCATAACACATATTACAACAATTATTGTCTCTATCAGGTTCTAATTTTGGACTATTCATATCAGTATCATTAGCCGCCGAGTGCTCCCAATATAGGGGTTCTTTATCTCTGTGTTTGTTGTTGTACATTTCCCCTGGTTGCAGCACCCTTGTCATTGGCAGTAGCGAGAGTTCCCTCTATCCATTCCTCCTTCCCCCTCCCTTACCCTGGTTGATAACCAACAAGTCAGAAAGACAATGAAGTTGAAAACTTCTATCATAAAATAAACCAACTAAAAAAAATGTGTATCCTCAAGATCCTTAAGGGATATTTATGCACAGTTTGGTGCCGGCAGAAATGTGAAGTATCAGGTGGTAAGTATGGTTACAGCAAGAGGAATAAAACATGAAGACAGAATTTGCAGAAGGGAGGGAAGGAGCTAGATGGGAGGCGCCTTGGGCGGGGAGCAGGAAAGGAGCTGCGGGTTAAAGTGTGTGAGAGTGTGTAAGAATGTGTGTGTATATGTGTGTGTGTATGTGTGTGTGTATGTATGTATGTGTGTATGTATGTGTGTGGGGGGGTGGACGGCACCACGGCACCACAATCAGATCCCGCCCCCCTCCCTCCCACTCCCGCCCCCCTCCCGCTCCGGCTCCCAGCTCCCTACAGACCGCATATCGCGGTCTGTGTCTGTCAGCGCGCCGCCTGTCTGCAGTGCGGGCGTGCTGACTGAGGGAGCTTGGCCTTAGCCTAAGCCTAAAACTGTCTTCTACACTCTTTTTACAGCCATTTTCCACAAGATTTACCAAGCCCTCCATTGTTCCACTGAAGGGTATCCCCAGGGCCCCAGACAGGGGGGGACAGCCCGGTCAGTCAAGGGGGCCCGCCCCCGCTGCTGGAGACACTAGATTTTATAGCCTGCATGCAAGAAGGGGAATCCCCTTCCCAAGGCCAACACTGCAGGGCCCTCCACTTCCCCAGCCCCTCCCCCTTGCAGGGCCATCCCCTTACCCAGGCCCCCTCTACCGGGCCCTCCCCTTCCACAGCCCCCCCCATGCACAGCCCTCCCCTTTTCTGTCAGACACCCATCTGGAAGGGGGATTTACCAGGCTCCAATTCTGTGGGCCTCCACAGGGCCTGCAGGCCCATCCAAGGGCCCCAGGTAAGCCTACTATGCTCCTTTTCCCCCTAGCCAAGCCCAGCACCCCTCCCTAGGCCACGTACCCCACCTGCCCCCAGAACGAATACCCCTTCAAAGGCCCAATACCCCCTCCTCAGGCCTCATATCCCATCTTACCCCCTACCAGGCCCAGTATCCCCTCTTACCCCTCCCCAGGCCCAGTAACCCCAATAATTGCCTTCTCAGGCCCAGTACCCCCTTTTACTCCCTCCCCAGGCTCAGTACCCCTCTTACCCCTTTTACGGCCCAGTACCCCTCTTACCACCTCCCCAGACCCAGTACACCCTATTACACACTCACCAGGCCCAGTACCCCCTTTTACCCCCTACCAAAGCTCAGTACCCCTAATACCTCCTCCCCAGGCTCAGTACCTCATATACCCGTACCTCCATATACCAAATCCATAGGCCAAATACCCCTGCATCTCCTCTTCAAGTCCCAGTAACCCTTTATCCCCCTTCCCAGGCCCAATACCCCCTACATGCCCAGTACCAATTATAACCCCCTCCCTAGGCCCAATACCCCTTATATGCGCATTACCCATTACCTCCGTATAGTTCCCCCTTGTTCATTACCATTTTATATCCCCCCTTTGGGTCCATTAACTCCATATACTCACCTACCCCAGTCCATTGCATCTTTATAATCCATCCACCTATCCACTACCTCTTTCTAATACCCCCCCCCAGGTCCATTACCTTTCTGTAATCCCCCAGTGCATTACCTCCTTATAAACCCCCCCAAATCCATTACCTCCTATAATTCCCCCTCACCCAGGCCTTTCAATTCTCGCCATTTGTCTCAACAGTGCGTTTCAATGGCCAGGAGTACATTTAGATTTACAGTTATTTGGGGCGTCCAATAGTTTTACTATAATGGGAAAGAAAGTCAACCTAAGACATGACTCACATTTGTTGTTGCTTCTAAAAGTTATTTAAAAACAATAGTGAGATATGCAAGAAAGAACGAGATACTGATACTTTTAGACCAGGAAGCATAGTATATCCTTAATTTAAAGTTGCAAAGGTGTGTTTGTTTAGGATAATTTTGTTTGTGAGTTACATAGTTGAAATTATAGCGTATAAAGACTTTGTAAATAACTACAGTATGTGCTATAGAAATTTTTTATTTGGAATATGTAGTACTGTACATGGTGTTTGGGAGTTGCACATGTACAGTATACACAAATGGGATGATACTGTAGGTTAACCATACTGTATATCAGGTAACTGACTGCACGCTGATCTATCGAGTGTGAAAGAATAGGAATGAAAGGACGTGTCATGTAATGTTGGGTAGGAAAACAAGCCATGTTGCTTTTTTTGGTATTTATACATCTGCTCTTTACCAACTGCAATCTTTGACACTCATGCTTGTTACTGCTATAATTATTGCTGCCTGTTACGCTGCAAGAGAAAAATAAGCTTCTGCTAACAAGAAACCAACAACAAGAATCTGCCATTTCACATATATTTAAACTCACAATCATTAAGCTTGCAATGTATCTCTAATAAGAGAAATACCATTGGTTTGCAAGAACAATAAATCTATTTATCTCATTATGGCCCTTTTACAAATGAATGAGACTAAAACCCTTTCCAGCATATTACAGTATATGAGAAAGGTGTCCAGGGCCGCCGACAGGGGGAGGGGGGGTGGACAGAAGGCATAGGTGTCCCGGGCCTGGTGACTGTCGGGGGCCCGGCCGGCCAGCGCTGCACGGTGGGCCTGACCTCTGGCGAGGCCCGGATGCTGGTCTTGGCCGGGCCCTGGCTCTCCATCAGCTGCCAGCAGGCCTCTTTCTCTGCCTGTCCTCCGTCGAGGTTTCAATGCTGGTGGTGCACAACGGGCTACTGACGTCAACGTGCCGGAAGTAAGCTTAGCGTTGGACAGAGTGAGGGAGAAGCCTGCAGGCAGCTAATGGAGAGCTGTGGCCCCGCCATGAATGGCAGCCGGGCATGCCAGAGGTCGGGCCCAACTTCCAGCACAGACCGGGCCCCTAGCAGACACCAGGACTCAAGGCCCCAAGACCATCCACAAGGTAAGTGTATATTTTATATGTATTGGGGTTTTTTCTATATGCATTGGGGCTTTTATATAATTATATTTATATAATCATTGTTTTATTAATTAATTTCTTTGATTGGTTAATGGTTTAATTAATTCCTTGTTGAGCTGGTTAGTGCTTTTATTTATTGCATTAGCTGGCTAGTGTTTTTATTAATTGAATTGGGGTGTTTTGGTGGTTTTGAATGTTTTATTATGTCTTTTGTGCATTAATGTATTTTGATTAGGGTGCCCATTAAGTGCTATAGTGGCTTATCATGCCTATTATTATATGGGTATGATGTACCACTATACTACTCAATGGGCACCGAGTGGGTATAGTGGGTCGGGGTGGGTGGTTTGGCCTCCCGGGTGGATAGCGGGCAAGGTTGGTTAACCCCTTAATTTCTACAGCGGTTATTAACTGCTAAGGTAATTAAGGGGTTAGGGGACATTAGAATGTAAATATTATGAATGTATGCTTTCTGGCAATGGAGGACAGGGACCTGCAGGATCCTGACGAGGACGCCCTTCATATTGGCTGTGGTAAGTAGAACTGTACTGTACTTATTAACTTTACTTATGCTGGCTAATGTTGTGTTTAATAATGGGCAAATAATCCATTATCCATATCTGGATAATAGTTATTTTGCCCATTGCTGTACTGTATGTGTTTGGTAGGGGGTTGGAGGGTATTGATTTAAATGTAGGCCATGTTTTATTTTTTTTCAATACAGGATTGGTACCGCAGGGCTGCGGGGACCCATGGAGACACCTGAGGACCCCCGGATGCCCACGGGTACCACCTGCGGACCCACGGTGGACACCTGGCTGTAGGGGCCCCACGGACCCGCAGGGACCCCCAAAGGGCCCCAGACCCTGTGGGAACCATCAGAGGGCCCCCAGACCCCCGTGTGAACCACGCGAGGGCCCACAGATACCTGTGGGGATGACCCAGGGACCCATTGCCAACACCCGTGGACCACATCGAGGCCTTTGGGGATGCCCAGAGACCACCTGGAGGCCCATGGCAGCTAGTGGGGACCACCCAGAGGCCCCCAGACACCCGTGGGCAACCCCCTACTTCATGAGATACAGGCCCCATTATGGGGTTCCGGTATCTCCTCTGCAAGGAAATGTCCCAATCACGTGACGTGGGAATCCAATGCATAGGAGATACCGGCACCCCATAACTGGGCAAATATCTCGGGAAGCTGGGGGTCCCAAGACCTCAAACAAACGCGGTTCTGCTCCAGAGACCCCCTGCTCATCTACACTAGGATTAAATGTATATTAAAAAACATAAATTTCGGGCGAGATTTTCCCTGGGAGAGGCATCTCTCTGAGCAAGCTCTCTCTGCAGCAGAAATGAATCGCCGGGTTAGGCCTTTTCAGAGGGTCGATCCTATCACCGCCGCCAACTTGCTCATTTTGGGAATTTTGCTGCGACAGGTAATAATGGCTTTCTGAATACCGTTATAGCAACGCTCCAAAAAACGGCGATATAAATAGCCTGGCGATTTTTTTTTATGAACGCTTATTGCATAGGCCCATATATATCAAGGCAAAACTGGTGCAGTTCTGGTGAAACAAATTTACTGGATATAACAAAGAGAATGTCATATTCTCTAGCCTGCTGTACCCATGTTTGGCCACCGGGACTGCTGCCACTCTAAATGTCTTGTTATAGCCTGCAGTACCTAAACTTGTCCACCGGGATTGCTGCTGCTAAACTAGGAACATTCCAGAACCTGATACCTGACACCTCTGCACCTGTGCTCCACCTCTCAGCCTGCCTATATAAACCTCCCTTTCCTGTTCCTCCTTGCCTGTTTATACTGGTTCCTTAGCTCCTGCAAGGTTCCTGTGTTTACTGCTGTGTTAGCTATTGCTATCATCCTGTTCCAGTTTCCTCGTTGCCGACCTCTGCTTGTTTCCTGACTTCGCTACCTGCCGCCTGCCTCGGACCCCTGCTTGTTTCCTGACTTCGCTACCTGCCGCCTGCCTCGGACCCCTGCTTGTTTCCTGACTTCGCTACCTGCCGCCTGCCTCTGATCTCTGCTTGTGACCCCTACTTCACTCTCTGCTGTTCCTGCCACTGGGATCCACTTCAGCCGAAGTCCAATCCTTGACAGAATAAACAGACCCTACCATGGATTCTGCTGGAACAGACCCGACTCAGGCTCAGACACTCCATGACTTACAACATATCATGGTTGGTTACCAGGAACAACAAAGACACGTGTTTAATCGTCTTGGCCGCTTGGAAGAAAAAGCCGCCACTGCGGAAGCTGAGAATCGTGAACTACGGGCAGCCTTAATCACCTTGTCTGGTCAAAACACTGTGCCTGTGCAAACCGCACCCCGTATATCCCTTCCAGAAAAATTTTGGGGGAAAAAACAATCTTTCCGGAATTTCCTTAATCAATGCAGACTTGTGTTCATGCTTCAGCCCATCATTTATCATACCGAAGAAGCCCAGGTTGGACTGAACATAACCTTGCTCAAGGATGAGGCCCTTGCATGGGTCTCCCCTATGTTAGAACAAGATAGCCCACTACTAAGGGACCTGGAGGAGTTCATCGAAGCCATGAGTCTTATTTTTGATGACCCAAATCGTAGTGCAACCGCTGAGGCAACTCTGAACAATCTTTGTCAAGGAAGACTCTCGGCAGCTGAATACGCCGCTGAATTCCGCAGATGGGTTAACGATACTGATTGGAATGAGGCCGCGCAGAAATATAATTTCCGCAGGGTCTCTCGGAGCAAGTTAAAGACGAACTAGCCCGGGTGGAGCCCCCAGAGAGATTTCAGGACTTTGTCCGTTTATGCATCCAAATTGATCGCAGGCTTACAGAAAGACGATTGGAGAGACAGGGGTTCAGGCCAAGCAACCCTGGGTTTAGAGATGTCAGTACCCCAAGACGTTCCAGGGAGACTGAGGAGGAGCCGATGCAAGTAAATACTCTGCGGGGACTCATCTGAACCGGGGAAAGGAATAGACGCCGAACAGAAGATCTCTGTTTATATTGCGGAAATGATGGGCACTATCTCGCTGATTGCCCAAACAAGTCCAGGCGGTCTTCTTTCCAGAGCCCTAGGATAAATCAGCTGCACGCTATTTCAAAGACTGTTTTCTCTGCTTCTCAAGGGAAAGATAGCCCTCCTTCGCTACACCCTCACCTATTATAATCGAGGATGGAACACATCGTTTTTCAACCACAGTAATGGTTGACTCAGGGGCAGCAGGGAATTTTATGGACATAGAATTCGCCAAGAATAATTCGGTATCATTTGTAGCCAAGGAATCGCCAGAAAGGATGGAAGTCGTTGACGGTTCTCCCTTGAGCTCTGAACCTGTTACCCATGAAACCAGTAACTTAACACTAATCATGGAGCCCAATCACCAGGAGAAGATTTCTTTTGGTCTCATTCCATCACCTTTGTTTCCAGTGATTCTGGGAATTCCATGGCTCATGATCCATAACCGACTAATTTACTGGAAGACAAAGACCCTCACGTTTCCCGCAGAGCACTGTCAGCTAGCCTGTCTACCTAAAACTCCTATACCAGAGTGTGTAGGAATACATAAGATTTCCTCGTCTCAAGAAAATCTTCTGCCGGCTCCTTACTCTGAGTTTTTAGATGTGTGTGACAAGAAGAACGCAGATACGCTTCCCCCACATCGCTCTTATGACTGTCCCATTGAATTATTACCGGGTGCTGCCATTCCGTTTGGAAGAATCTATTCCCTCTCAGAACCGGAATTGAAGGTCCTCAATGACTACCTACAGGAGAACCTATCAAAGGGTTTTATCCGACCCTCTACTTCTCCAGCAGGCGCTGCGCTCTTCTTCGTGGGAAAGAAAGACGGTTCTCTACGCCCCTGCATTGACTATTGGGAACTAAATAAGATCACGGTGAAGAACAGGTACCCATTACCTCTGATACCTGAACTATTGGAAAGAATTCGGTCAGCCAAAATCTTTACCAAATTAGATCTCAGAGGAGCATATAATTTGGTCCGCATTCGACCCAGTGACGAATGGAAAACAGCCTTCCGAACCCATTATGGGCACTATGAATATCTGGTGATGCCTTTTGGACTCTGTAATGCCCCTGCTACCTTCCAGCATTTAATTAATGATGTCCTCCGAGAGTTATTGGATCAATTCGTAGTGGCATACCTGGATGACATCCTTGTCTTCTCAGATAACGTCATGGATCATCAGAGACATGTCCGAATTGTCCTTGAGCGTCTCCGTAAGTACAAATTGTACATCAAGTTAGAAAAATGCGAATTTGAAAAGCCCAACATGCAATTTCTCGGTTACATCATCTCTCCCGAGGGTTTGAGTATGGACAGAGGCAAGATTCAAGCCGTGGTGGAATGGCCAATCCCTCGAAATGAAAAGGACACTCAGAGATTTGTGGGTTTTGCCAATTTCTATAGACGTTTTATTAAAAATTTCTCTGGCATTATTGCTCCAATCACCCAACTCACTCGGAAAGAATTCCCCTTCAAATGGTCTCCTAAAGCGGATGCGGCATTCGAACAATTGAAGTCACTCTTCACATCTGCCCCTATCCTCATCTATCCAAATCCAGAATTACCATTCATCTTGGAAGTGGATGCATCCGACTCCGCGGTTGGTGACATTCTGTCACAAAGAATTGGACCCAAGATGCTCCTTCATCCATGTGCCTTTTATTCATACCAAATGTCAACAGCTGAACGAAATTATGACATCGGAAACAAAGAACTCTTGGCTATAAAAGCTGCATTCTCTGAGTGGAGACATCTACTGGAGGGGGCCAATCATCCAATTACGGTCTTTACGGATCATAGGAACTTAGAATTCATTTGATCCGCAAAGAGACTGTCTGCGCGACAAGCCAGATGGGCTCTCTTCTTTGCAAGATTTCAGTTCCACATCTCATACCGCCCTGGCTCCAAGAATGGGAAAGCCGACGCCTTGTCACGGTCCTTTCCGAATCCTAGTTCAGACAAAGAGCAAGAAGAAACTATTCTTCCAAAAAGACATTTTTTGGGCGTCACATTCTCTGCCGATCTCCTCACAAGAATAAAGGGAGCCTACTCAAATGACACTTTTCTTAAAAACCCTCCTCCGGAAGCAGAACTATTTCTATGTGATGGTCTCTGGAACTGTAATGATCATCTGTTCGTCCCTAAGGAGGTAAGATTAGAGGTGTTCCAATTAATGCACGACTCCCGACCCGCTGGTCACCCAGGTGTCCTCAAGACACAGGAACTGTTGTCTCGCTCTTTTTGGTGGCCTAAATTAGCACAAGATGTTAAAGACTATGTCCTCTCCTGTGAGACTTGTGCTAGGACCAAGACCCCTCGAGCATCACCTGTGGGTTTACTGCAGCCTCTTCCGGTTCCAACTCGTCCTTGGGGGTCCATATCAATGGATTTTATTGCTGACCTGCCACGATCAAATGGACATAATACCATCCTGGTAGTGGTGGATCGACTTACAAAGATGGCTCACTTCATTGCAGCACAGAATCTTCCTTCTGCAGACCAGACAGCCAAGTTGATTGTGAAAGAGGTGTTTCGGCTTCACGGGGCTCCTGATGAGATCATATCCGATAGAGGGGTACAATTCACTTCAAAATTTTGGAGGACCTTCTGTTCCTCTCTAGGAATTCGTTTAAATTTATCGTCTGGCTATCATCCACAATCCAATGGCCAGACAGAAAAGACCAATCAGACTTTGGAACAATACTTACGATGTTTTGTTTGTCATCTCCAGGATGACTGGATTGATTTCCTACCATTAGCTGAGTTTTCATACAACAACTCACATCATTCATCGACTCAAAGGAGCCCCTTTGACTCAAATTATGGATTTCATCCAACCTTTATTCCTCGTTTTCCATCTTTGGGCCCCATTCCGGCAGTTACAGAGAAACTGGAGACTCTGCGAGACATCCAGGAGACCCTCAAAGAGACACTTCGTGAGACTCAAGTAAAGTACAAAAGAGCAGCAGACCAACACCACAGACCCTCCCCAGAATTTCAAGTCGGGGATAAAGTCTGGCTTTCTACAAAAAATCTACGTCTAAAGGTTCCAACCATTAAATTGGGCCAAAAATACATCGGGCCATTTCGCATCTCAGCACTAATAAATCCAGTGTCCTTCAGATTAGAGCTTCCTGAGACCATCAAAATACACCCTGTGTTTCACTCTTCTCTGCTGAAACCTTTCCGTGAGAACCCATTTCCTGGACGGAGACTTCCTCCCCCTGAACCCGTCCTCGTGGATAACGAAGAGAAATTCATTGTGGAAAGAATTTTGGATTCCAGGTTACACCGAGGGAAACTACAGTACCTGGTTCACTGGGGGGACTATGGCCCAGAGGAGAGGTCTTGGGAACCCAAAGATTTTGTACATGCTCCGCGACTAGTCAAAGCTTTCCACCGACGATATCCAGACAAGCCTAGCAAGGATCGTCCGGAGAACGCTCTTGGGAGGGGGGAGTAATGTCATATTCTCTAGCCTGTTGTACCCATGCTTGGCCACCGGGACTGCTGCCACTCTAAATGTCTTGTTATAGCCTGCAGTACCTAAACTTGTCCACCGGGATTGCTGCTGCTAAACTAGGAACATTCCAGAACCTGATACCTGACACCTCTGCACCTGTGCTCCACCTCTCAGCCTGCCTATATAAACCTCCCTTTCCTGTTCCTCCTTGCCTGTTTATACTGGTTCCTTAGCTCCTGCAAGGTTCCTGTGTTTACTGCTGTGTTAGCTATTGCTATCATCCTGTTCCAGTTTCCTCGTTGCTGACCTCTGCTTGTTTCCTGACTTCGCTACCTGCCGCCTGCCTCGGACCCCTGCTTGTTTCCTGACTTCGCTACCTGCCGCCTGCCTCTGATCTCTGCTTGTGACCCCTACTTCGCTCCCTGCTGTTCCTGCCACTGGGATCCACTTCAGCCGAAGTCCAATCCTTGACAGAGAAACAATTATTTTGCCTTCAATGGAATTCTTTTCTTTTTTTAAACCTACTGTAGTACAGATCTTTTCTCCCCAATTGAAATAGATTTGCACCAAGGAGACATCAATACTGTACTTACCCCCTTTATCACTATGCTTCCTCCCTCACTCACCATCTTTTTTGTATTCTTAATGGCTCCTCTTGAATTAACATACCATATATTGGTATGTTAAAATCTAAAAAAGTGAAGGGGCATAATCATGACACATTTAATGTTTACTAAAACTTCAGTGACACTGAAATAATGACAGGTTTACATTTTACAATGATGGTTAATGTCACTTAGATTAAAACATACATTTAAAAAAAAGTGTTTCCTTGCATTTCCATATAAAAAAAAGCAATGATTCTGCCTTGAGCTCATACTGTAGGTATACAAGCAAGACAATACAATATTTGTATGAACTCATGACATTTGTGTTTAATATGCCCAACCTTATTTTTATGCCTACATGTTATACAGTAAATCTCATCTTTTGGTCTTTTAGAATCATAATGCATAACAAACTCTTTCTAATAGCTACTAAATCCCCTCAATGTAATCTTATATTGCATCTAATCTTGAAGCTTTTAGATTTTATGGTTTGTGGTCTCTGGTCATCTTGTACAAGTAGTAAGCATTGGAGTGCTCTTAAATAACACACATAAAACAGCTGCAGATATTTGAATTATTTATTTGAACATACAGTAGTAATTTTGTGCAACTAAAGCATGAGAGAGGGGGGGGGGGTGTTCTCAGTAATACTTGTGCAACATATAGAAATTACGCTATTAACAGAAAAATATGCTTACCATGTTATGTATATATTAATTTACAGTACATACCTGCCTTTCAGAAGTGTATATCTGCGAGGAAGATTTTCTTAATATTGTGTCTGGACTTGAGATGTAACCACACTGTATCTTGTAAGCTGATTTCAATACTTAAAATGTTTAATGTTCTAGAATGCCTCCAGTTTTCACTGATTGAACAAGCTATCCCAGCACACATATTATCTGCTTCTAAACTTCATAAAACCGCAAACAGTACTTTAAAATATAAACATACTGCAATAAAACTGTAAATTAAATAACAATAATACATATTTCTGTTTATTTCTTTTCACTTGTTCACTTGGAATACTCAAAACTATGTATGTTTAATGTTTTGGAAGATTGTGCCAGCTCCAATTGAATAAACTCCCCTGGCAATGTCCTGTATGCATCCGTTTTATTTTGTCTATTTTGTTTTTTATTGGCTCTGTTGTGCTAGAGTTGTGAACCAGGTAATTGCATTTGTGCATTTTGTTAATGATTTATTTCTCTTTTGTTTTACAACAGTACAGTACATATACAAGAAAAGATGTTGGCAGCAAGCCAGAGCACCGCACCACAAACTTAGACTGTGCAAGAGGGGGAATAAAAAGCAATTTATTGCCAAAATAGGAAGAGCAAAGTTACACTAACATGTTTCGCACCCCAGCGCTTTGTCAAAGTGCTTTTTAAATTGTTTTTCATTTTCTTGATCCTTATCTATTACACCTGGCACACGATATTTACACCCCACAGGTGAAGACTAGTGGAGATTTTCCTTATCCTACATTGGACTACATTCAACGGAGGTCTATCTTTAGGTGAGTAAATCTTTATTCTATTATGATGAACTTTTCTGATTGCCACATCATGGCTAAGAGGTAATATTTGCGCTGGGATCTGCATCGTTTCTGCATACCCTACATAGAATAAAACCTTGTTAAGCGCTATCCTCTACTTATTAACCCGTATTGTTATTGGAAAGAAAATGAACTATAAGCAACTAATTTCTTTCAATTGTGTTTCCCAGACCCCCATAAGAGAGCCCCAGTTCTCCCTATTATAAGGAAACTCTCTCAGTACATATACAAACAGTTATTTCATAGTTGCCGAGTTATTAATACCAAAAATATCTAAACCAGAAAAAAAAACAAATATAAGTCAGTTTGGAGTTTCCCCTCCCTCTGGACATTTGTCTTCACCCCTGTGCTCTGAGACTGGGTCATTACCATTCGACACGACATGGGACTATTGGTATCCATACACAGATAAGATATTTAACATTTTCATTCCTGTAAGGGCACTTGCATATTTTATATCTGATTGTACATTTATAGTTCCAGCCACACCTTTTTTTATGCGTTCCCCCCACTGCGGAGACCTTGTTTTTGTTCTCTCGCAATTTTTGTTACTCCATTCATTTTTCTTCTACCATACAGTTTACCTGTTGGAGACTGCTTGATACTGACACTTTTACTTTATGCATCAATAAACCAGGATCACGCTATGGAGTTTGCGCTTCTTTTTTCTTGTTTTTGACGGTTTTCACTCTGGACCTGGTCGGTGTACATTGAAACTGCAGATTCTCAATTAGATCCTCTTTAAAGCACATCAGTTATTTCTACGAACTCCCACTATGACAAGTACTATTTAAAGACTTTGCCAATTCCTATTGAATAATGATTTTCATTTGTTTCACTATTGATTGTTCACTTAGATAGTACATTTTTTTGAGTTAGCGCTATATTTGCTGCTGGTTTGTTATTTTTGTAATATCATGACTGTCTTATCGCAGCTTCTGATCTGTTTTACCACTTTTTTTTTTTACTTCATCGCATTGTTTAGTTTTCACTTGCACTTATTTATTATTCTGTCGTTTTTATTCTGTAGTAAAATATTTTCTTATTGCTATCTTAAACATGGCTACATTTAAGTCTTGTTCAGAGAGGCTTCGTAGAACACAATTTCAGAACAATGTAAGTAGTCCCTTGAAACTAATGTTACCATTAATGATTTTGATATTAAGAGTATTTTTGAAATTAGAAAATCTTTTTTTTTTAAATGACGCAGTGGTGGGATATGATTTCTCTTCAACATTATCTAGATAAAAGTTGGATCCCTAGGGGGCTAAGAATTCTTAAACGGCCCACATTTAATGATAACGACATTTTTATGACCAGCTGGAATGCAGCCCTGGATCTATGCACCTTTTCTCTTATGAGACGCTTAATTGAATTTTGAAGTAACAAACTTAAAAGAATTGAGAATGATATTGCGAAACGACAAGAGTCCTTAAAAATACACAATGAAACACAATTATTTAAAGAACTAGATGAGACAACCAACAAAAGAGTTGTCAACTTTGAGAGAGAACGCATTGGTGCCTATTCTAGTAGCTTGGATAACTTTGCTGCCATCTCGAACAGTTTTGCATGTTCCCACCTAACGGTTTGTCATTTGTGTTATAACGGTATTCAGAAAGAATCTGAAACCATTTCCACAAGTCACAAACCGTGAGGTAGGAAAATGCCAATACCATATGGGACAGCAGCGATGGTATCTCAGCCTCTCTCAAAGTTCTCCCCCGTGCGATATGACCACAGTCTGTAAGATCTGCACAGAGAGAGCTGCACAGAGAGCCGCATTTCCCTGCACAGCTGTTACAGGCGATCGTATTGTTTTTACTTCAATTTTAATAACAGTGTATGTAGCAGGGGGTCTCCAGAGCAGAACCACATTAATTTCAGGTCTGGGACCCCTGCTTCCAGAGAAACAGGCCCCTATATGGTAATTAAGAGGTGCCCATTGATTGCCAATGTGGTTACCCGTGCCCCCATTGAGGGCATAAGTTACGACAGTGGCAATTAACGGGTGTATTGGCTACTGTTTTTATTGTATTGTATTTAAATGCTTATTTTATTTCATTGTGATTTTTTTGGGGTGCCAATTGATTGCTAATGTGGCTATCTGTTCCCCCGGTGAGGGCATAGGTAACCACAGTGGCAATCAAAGGGTTTATTGCCTAATGTTTATTTTAATGTACAGTATTGCAATATCAATTTAATAAATTTTTTTATTTTGCTACACAAATGGGCAAAAGCGCTGTTAGCCATTTGGCTACTTGTGTTTTTGCCCATTTGTGTGTGGTAATGAGGGATACAACAGCTAAGTTAAGGAAGTGGTTAACCCCTCCTGAAACCCTCCCAGGAGTCCTAGCCACCCACCCTGTGACAACTACAGTTCACACTTCACCCACCCCATTAAAACACCAGTAACCCTTCAAAGACCATAACGATAGGAACCGCTAAGGTCATTAAGGGGTTAATGGTGACTTAATATTTGCGCATCTGCCTTTTCTTCCATGTTTGTGAGGAGGATGGTCTTCATCCTGGCTGGGGTAGGTAAAACATTTATTCATTTAATTTGTATTTTGCTGTATATTTGAATGGGCAAAAGTGCTAGTAGCGCATATCTGGCTACTATGGAATTTGCCCATTCCTAGGTGTGGAGGGGCAATGGTTGGGTGAAAGTGGTAGTTGCCCCAGGGTGGATGGTTAGGCCTCCCGGGTGGGTACCAGGAGGGGTTAGCCTCTTAATCACCTTAGCAGGAGCATGAAATTAAGGCTGTTCAGCTCTTGTGACCCCCTGCTTCAATTCTATGTAATTAAAATAAAATAAAAACAGAGCGATCGCCTGTTACAGCTGTGCCAGGAGAAGGACCAATTCCGTCTGTTTCACTGCACAGCTATTAACGCAGCTGGAGTCCCATTCACAAGCAGGGACCCGCAGTTGTTAATCCTTATGGGCAATTAGTCTAGTCCTGGGGAAGCCGTGATCTGGCAACAGTCAGGCTATGTTTCACTGGCAGTATCATTGAAGAGAATAGCTTAATAAAGCTGACTGCCTCTGTACCTTGCTGCTTCTTCCTGAGTTCTTTCATCTTCAGTGTTCTCAGACAGCATTAATCCTTTCTGGTTTAGGTGCACTGAAAACAGTACGTCTTGCTACATCTGTAGGAAGTCTGAAATATATTAGCAAACTATATTCCCTACCACTTAACAAAGTAATATAGTCCTTGACATGGCAAATCCCTACACATTGTCTTTTATATAACAGGTGTAATTCCACATATAATCTTACATTTAAAAAAAGAAACTTCTATATAACGATAATTGTAGGGCTTCACTACAAATATTACATTTAAAAATGTTTACCAGTGGGTGAGGGTAGGATTGTGCATTATGCTGATACTTTCCCTGGGACTGGGGTAGGTAGTTAGGCCTCCTAGGAGAAGCGGGGGGGGGAGAAAATGTGGAGTTAACGGTTTGATTACCTTAGCATTAACTAATGAATTGCATGGCAATTCTTTTATAACCATTAGGGTAGTCGAGGGAGGTTGGTAACGTAATTAATATTGGTACTGTATGTAATCCAATTTTTATAACAGGTTTCCATTGCCAATGTTGCTATCAGGGTCAACAGACTGTGTAAATAGTCAGACTGACAATCAATGGGTTCAATTAATTTGAAAGACACTAGCCATGGGCCCCTGGGAAAACTGTCAGTGGTCTTGCTGAGTTTGATCCAGGATGGGTATGTGATACCTGGCACAGAAACTACTTCCACTCTTGGATGAAGAGGCCCCCATAATACTGGGCTTGGGGGACTGTACAGGTTTCAGGTTTCAGCACTGGTACAGGTTTCAGTACTGGTTCACTGCAGTATACAGTATATAGTGCCACCATGCATAGTGAGAAGAGGGGGGCCCAACTTTGGACCACCTCCTTGCACAGTCACCTGCTCCATCATTATAGGAAGACCTGCATTTCCTGCCACCAGCAATCTTCCTCTAGACAAGCCAGAGGGTAAGATTCACCAACATATTTGATGGATAATTAGTAGTACCCCCATCATAGCAGGGACTTTGAGTGAGAACATTTAGAGAGACATAGACTGGGAATGGGAGATCATTGAATTTATAATAGAATGCAGATACTGTAACAAAACAGTCAGTGGGGGTAAGAGGATGACTGATTAAAGAGACATCATACTAGAGTACTACATGTTGAGGTATCAGCTACCGAAGCAAATGTGGGAGAGGGAGACACATGGGTAACCTCCAACATTATCCTACTTGTCGTCATTGAGTCCCTCTTTCTATTCCTCCTCTCCATCTTTGTAAAAACTTTCTTCTATTGTCATTTTTCAAAGACATCCAAAACCATCTTATGGATCCCTTCCAAAAAATGGCCTTCACAATAGCTGTAATAGAACTTAGATTTTGACATTAAACTACAATGAAAAAAATCCATCAACAACTGGCTAGCAATCATTATTCGATGTGGTTTGGGTTTTCATCAATTTTTGCAAACTTTAGGCCCTTGCCCAATACCTAATTCTGGTCCTGAGACAAAACTTTCTGACATATTAAAAAAAATGCTTTTTAATGGTACTACATTTTTTTTCTTGTATAGCGCTGCTAGTTTTACGTAGTGCTTTACAGAGACATTTTGCAGGCACAGGTCCCATGGAGCTTACAATCTACAGTATGTTTTTGGTACCTGAGATACAGGGAGATAAAGTGACTTGTCCAAGGCCACATGGAGCTGACACAGGGAACTGAACCAGGCTCCCATGCTTCAAACTTGGTGCCAGTCAGTGTCTTTACTGACATAGCCACTCCTTCTCCAGTAATGCCTTGTTCTGAGGGGATTATTACTATTATAGGCTCAATGTAGGCTTTTTTTTTTTTACTTTTTTCATAAAAAAGATTGACACTTTTGTTGTCATATTGATTTTTATCAGCATGATTGTCTACATGCTTTTGCTTTTACTGCAAGTTTATTAAAAGGAAATTGTACATACACACACCCTATATAGATACAATCTGCTGCCCCCCTCTATATACACAAAAACACTCTGCAACCCCCCTCTATATACACAAACACACTCCGCAGTCCCCCCTACAAACTCTGCAGCCCCGCTCCTCTTCACCAACAAAACACACTGCAGACACACACACACCAACAAAACAGGCTGCTACCCCCTCTACATCCACAAAACACACACCAGCAGCCACCCTCCACACCCACTGCAGCCCCCCAGTAACCCCCCCCCCCCCACACACACACAAAACACTCTGAACCCCTCCTCCACCCACAAAACACACACACTACAGCCCCCCTCTACACCCACAAAACATACACCAACAGAAGACACACACACACACACCAATATAACACTCTGCTGGTCCCCTTTACACCCACAAAACACACACAGCATTCACACAAACCTTCCCCCTCACTCTCCTGTGCAGAGCTCTCTGCAGCCAGGGTGGGGGAGAAAGTGTCTTATTGGTGCCTCCTGTCCAATCACCTCCCCTGTCTGAGAGCTGATCTCACTCTTTGTGAATGAAAACTGAAAGCTGATTGGTTGAAAAACTTGGCAGGGTGCCAAAAATTCTGGGCCATTACTGATTAGATAATTCCCAGAATCTTAACCAATCAGAGCATGAATTTCAATAATGCCCAGAATTTAACAGCTTTAGTCTATAATTAAGTAATAATCCCTGAAAAACAGGGCATTACTGGCCAATAATGCCCTGGCTGGAAGAGTTGAAGGCCTGAGGCGAAGCTTTAACCCAGCCATGGCATTATTGGCCAGTAATGCCCTGTTCTGAGGGGATTATTACTATTATAGGCTAAATGTAGGCTTTTTTCATAAATAATAAACACTTTTGTATAGTTATATAGATTTTCTTTATTAAAATAAAATAGTAAATATATTAAAGCACCTCTATATACGCTTACACTGCAGCTATCTATATCCACACACTGCCGCCCCTTCTGTGTACATACACACACAACAGCACCACACAAATTGCAGCTACACACACATACACTGCAGCTACACACACACATACACACTGCAGCTACACACACACTGCAGCTACACACACACACACACACACACACACACACACACACACACACACACACACACACACACACACACACACACACACACACACACACACACACACACTGCAGCTACACACACACACTGCAGCTACACACACATACTGCAGCTACACACACAAAATCTGCAGCTGCAGCTACATACACATACACACACACACACACACACAGAAACTGCAGCTACAAACAAACTGCAGACAGCCACTTACTTTGCAGCTACACAAACAATCTCTCCCTCCTAAACTCAAAATGAGTATACAAACGGGTAAATCAACTGACTAACCCTCCAGGCGCTCAGAATAAAGCCTAGTCCTGCTGGTAGGAGATGATATTATGAATCTTTGAGACCCAGGCTGTAAACAACCGTAAAACAGTATGGTATAATATGTTATCCTTCCCCCCAACCGGCTCACCATGAGCACTATAATGTTGGGACACGGGAAACTCACGTGTTAGTCCTCGTGGTTGTTTACACCAAGCCTGTCCGGTCTTTTCAGTATAGTATGTGTTCCTGCTTATCCTGAATAAAGCTGGGATGCCTCCGTCTCATGATCTTTGCTCTTCACCGCCAACCCGATACCCGCAGAAGCGGAGGGTGGTCACCTGACCAGCGGCATGAACGGTGCTTCCGGATGACGTCACGGCAGACCCGGTAAACCAGCAACAAGCCAGCAGGGATTTCAATAATTTTACTGCTTTAGCCTATTATTAATACTTTTGAACAAATAGTAAGCAAGCATGTTTATTTCAAGAGCTAAATTGCAAGTGAGGAAGAAAGGATTAACCTTTCTTGCAGCATGTAAACTTTCATCAAGAGCATACTGTCTCATTATCATCTGAGCCTAAACGGGCTGAGCTACTGACCAAAGTCAATATTTCATTATGTTTAAACCTTAATTTTTCTTAGTAATACATTTTTCTTGCAAAGTGCACGCAGATTTTATGAATTTTTTTCTACTTATTTTTCTTTCCTCTGAAAATAAACAAGAGAAATAGGTCACCTATCATAATAATAACTAACAATTATTCAGAAGACTTGTGTGAATAATTTTGACTCATTTTCTCCATCTTCTACTGTAGTTAGCAAAAATGTTGACAGCATGATACATTAAGCAGTGTGGAGACCAACAGTATACAGACGAAACATTGTTTCAGTCAAGCAGTATGCCTTAAATTAGTGGCCTTCCATATAAAATTATGTTGGAACATACCACCCTTGAACATGGTACATACCTTATTTTCTAAAATTAAATGCTGTTTCCTTTTATAAAAATCAATTTCTATATCTATTAACAGTAGATCATCACAATATTAGTCAGACTTAATGGATTCTACATTTCAGTGGGGCACTAAACATGATTAACAGTGCTAAACATTGAGGTATAATTAGCCAAGAAAAGCTCAATTCAATTGTGATCCAAATTTAGTAGTAGTTCAACTGGAAGAAAACACAGTGGAGAGAGCCAATGTAAAACAAACAGGACTGCCCTACTGGAAATGACAATTATATTATTAAATAATCTGAAAAATAATATTTAAAACAACCAATAATTATTTAAACTGCTTTGTATAGTTACAGATTAAAGTTTCGCCAGCATATTTTAACATATAGAAGTTATCCTTGAACATACACATCAACGTTTTAAAGAGGTTAAACTAGTGAAAAAAGAGTATCCAATTGGTTAAAACTCCAAATCACATTACAATGTTTTCTAAATCTGTTATTTTTTTGCACCAGTTTTAAACCAGTTTTGAATATGGGAGACTCTGACAATTGTGTTATGTACAATGGCCAAAGTCTTTATAAGAGATGTATGCAAGCTAAAAGTGGCACCAAATACTGTATGTTACGTTTTTGCCAACGTACACAAAATGCTCTGCTATTTTTTATATAAGTAAGATAAAAAAGTCAAAACAGGAAATAAATAACAGGGGCATTGATTATGCCACCTTCTTTGTCTTTAGTATATATACTGAAATTGAATTAACAATATATATGATGTGATGGGTGTTTGGGTTTGAGCTTGCTGGAAATGTGTGTTGTTAACAGTTATTTGGAGGTAGGTGGCCCTCCTCCCAGAGTTCACCCCTCCCCACCTTTTAAACTTGGGAGGATTATTCATTTTGCTGTATGGACAGGACCTGCTATGGTTGTTCCCCCTCATACAGAGGTCAAAGGGAAGGTTCCCAGTGTAGTGTTAGGACCTGCAAATTTGGTTATACCTTGACATTGGTATGCAGGCTTATGACACTTTGGCCAAAGGGTTTAACTAAATCGCCAAGAAAATATTATTATTGAAGCATTTAACTGTATACGGATGCAGCCACGAGTATCCGAACACTTGCCTGGGAAAATCTGGGGCAATACCCCAGTAATGCTGCAACATTTCTGTGACATTTCTGCAGACAGACTAATGGCCCATCGGATTAACACAGCGGGGGTCCCTGGCAGTCCCATCCTGGTGGCTGGAGACCATCTCCTCACCTCAAACCTGCTGCTGTGACGGTCACTCAGGAAGCGCAGTCTAACGTCCCCGCTGCACGCGAATCTTGCACGGTCTGTCTGCCCCTCCGGGTTATAGCTCCGCCCCCTGCTCAGGCGCGCGGCGGTTGCGCTCGTCCAGCCTCCCCTCTGAAACACATCCCGGTCTCCGCCCCACGCTCCGCTGATGGACAGGACCGGCGTGGGAGTGTCTTGCGCCCCAGACTCCGCCCCTCGACCCCCGTGACGCGAGGATCGGCGCGCGCTCTGTCCCACCTCTCTTCCTGAACAGGCTGCATCATAGGGCACACCTGTGTGCACCAGCAACCTATGGGGTTTCCATTTCCTGATTCCGCCCTGCCTCTACATTGGAGGATCTCCCTTTAAATACCTGCTTCGCTCAGTCTCTCATTGCTGAGCATAGTCTTGTGTGACACCGTGCCTTGCTGCATTGAGTTCCAGTTACCTTGTCTTGTCTTGCCTTGCCTGTGTATCCTGCTGTTGCCTGACCCTGCTTCTCACCTTGGACTCCGCACCTCTCCTGATCCGGCTATGAACGACCATTCTCCTGTCTCCAGTCATGACCTTGGCTAGTACCCCGACGATCCAATACTCTCCTATCCTGAACTTGGCTACGTATCCCGACGATCCGCAACTCTCCACTCCTGATTCGGCAAGTACCCTCAACTACTCTCACATCTCTAATCCTGACCTGGCTTGCACGATCAATCTACATTCTAGGAGCGCACGCGTGACTGTGGGTTGGCGTTACTCAATTCCATACCTCAACACCGCGGTTGCACTTCATTTGTGGTTGAGCTACGTGTTACAAAGAGATAGGGAGTATTAAAGCAGTTACAACCACTGACTGTTATGTGCCTCTTTAATGTAATAATGGCTGTTGGATTCCCAGGGTATACAGGCGACTACACTGGTGTGCTCCAGGGTATGTCGGAGTGTATGTACCTCAATGTAAAAATAGAGACAAACAGTAGTGCAGACCAGAAATTGGCACAACATTTTAGTGTTGACATACACACATACTACACACACTTTGTAAGGTTGTTACAGGCAATAAAAAGGTTAAGCTCTCGGTAGCTGGGTCTTTAGTGCTGTTTGTGGGTTGCAAGCACTGTGCATCGGCAATCCTGTGTGATCGTCCTCCTCGCCGCGCTCTCCGGCGTGTGACGTCACCTCCGTGTATTCCCCTCCTCCTCAGAGCAGCATAGATCTTACGGCCCTCACGGTCCTCAGCAGTTTTAGCCTCCAGGTGCGCTTTCCTTAACGCAATCTCTATGTGTTTCGTAGCAATAGCCACTTCATCAGGGGTATTAGGGAGGGGTCTTCCTATTTAGGTCATACCAGCCAGTTGTTAATCAGATTTACGTTCTTTCAATTGATAGAAGTAATCAGCTCACACAAACATACCTGATTGAAGAAATTCATCTGAATGTTAGTGCAGATATTCAGAATGCATCCATGATTAAAGAAATAGAAATAACATATCCAGAGATAATAACTGTCTCTTTCAATTGTCTCTTCATACTTGCAATAAAAACACAAAGGCCTAAGGGGCCTATTCACTAAACCTCGATAAAATCAGTGTATTGCCGAAAGACTTTGCATTGTTTTACTGCACACTAAATCATGTGTGTCAACATGGTATTCACTAGGAAAAAATACAATACAATGTTGCTAGTGGTTCCGGTGTGTGAATAAATTACCTGTCATCAACTTTTCCTGTCGGGATCCCCGATTTTTTTGCTATTGGAGCAGTGCTTTCTAGGTTCCTGTTCTCCAGGTCTTCTATTGCATTGTGGATATTGCACGCTTACGGAGGTCGGATTATACGCTCCCAGGTCGGGGGAAGTGAGTAGTTTATGGCCATTATGGCAATTCTTTATTCATTCATTGACTTTGTTCTATCTGGTTGGGGTATCACTGGCTGTGGTTGCTCGGGCTGCCCTCAGTCTTCACTAGACTGCGACCTAATTCGCTTATATACCCCTTCCTCCCTTTCCAATGCTCAGTGTTTGCTGTATACCCTCGTTTTTTCTGGATCATTGCTGGACTGAATTTATAGTATATCAGATGGAACACTGTCACCAGATTTACATATATAAAATTGTCTCCCCTCTCACATGTATCTATCCTTAATTTCTTACAAATCATTGAATATATGGACATTACATTGTGATCAGTGATACTGGGATTCTGCTTCAGCTGTGCAGCACTAGTTTGGGATTTTTTAGTCTCTTGACTTTTCAATTGATAGTGCTATAAAAAGCCATTTTAGTGCAATATTGCCCCATGCTGTAAGCCACTTATCGAAGTATAGTGAATAAGCCCCTAGATCTGCTAGGGGATAATATAATTATTGATTTGTGTTATTGCCCAAGAAAATTATGCAATTATACCCCTGTGTTCATTAAAGCTTTAATGATGCAGTGATAACTAAAATTGTCTCACAGCATACAGCTGCAGCGGCCGTTATTCAAACAAATCACAGCGCCAATTTTGTGTGCTCTGCTGTACTCCACGCAACATGAACGCCACCAATCGCTCCAGGCACCCGCGCTTATAGCGATTGCTTTTTTGAATTTCATGGATTCTGTTTCTTTGTGTGCTATGAAATGAATGAATTGTAATGTGTACAGTACTGTGCTACTGTGTCAATTTAAGGTGTTTAAAAACCAGAACGCTAAAATGCCATTTTCTGCACTCGTCTTAAGGCGGTTAGGTTGGAAGACATCCCGCGTCATGATATCGGTATTCCGATGTACACAACGTGTGAAGTGTTTGAATAACGTCCGCTGCAGCTATAGTTGTTGGCTAAATGTAATGCGTGTATTTCTAAAAAGAAAGGAAAGGTGTATAGGGATATACCAAATAAGTAAACATGGGAAGGATGTAGATCCAGGGAATAATCTGATTGCCAATATTTGGAGTCAGGAAGGAATTTATTTTCCCCCTTATGAGATCTCATTGGATGATGTTTCACTGGGGTTTTTTGTTTGCCTTCCTCTGGATCAACATACTGTAAGTACTAATATAGGATAAAGTATCTGTCGTCTAAATTTAGCATAGGTTGAAGTTGATGGACGTAAGTCTTATTTCAACCTCATCTACTATGTAACTATGTAACTAATGAGCATGCAAATCAGTAAATATCTAATTATCTTAATTAGATAGGCATGTCCGATTTCTGTTTGCTCTGTTGATCTGTGGTAACAGCATCAATAATTATCTCCAACATTTTGACTTCTGCTTCTGAATGGTATTATGGTCTTTAGCTTCTTATATAAACCCATAGAGTTCCTGAAACACTTCTCTGCTGAAAATTGGAGCCGTTCACCCCCATGCTTCACCCGCTTCTGCGTTAAAATATAGATGCACACAAAGATATAAAGAGACAGACAGGCAAAAACAGAGAGCGCCAGATAGACAGGCAGATGTAGTCTATTACGTTTCACATCCAGACATCTGCATGCAGCCTATCAGCCCCAGACATTTAGCCGCTGCCGATCAGCTGTAGAGTACAGCTAGCCACCGGCCATTTCATCTAACCTTATCAGCTTGTCGCTAGTCGGGCCTCTTACACCAAAAACCCTCAACCCCTAACCCTTATCTTAAAACCCCTAACCCCAACCTCTTACGCTAATTGGGTTCCTTACTCTAAAACTTCTAAAGTTAACCCCAAATACTAACACTAATTCCTGTAAGCACTTACCTTCACAGTGAAATGGCCGGCAGCTAGCTGTACCCTGTGGCTGATCTGCAGTGGCTAAATGCCTGCTGCTGATCGGCTGTGGCAAGATGGCCACACTGAAACGACCCTTCCAACTCTGACAAAACAATATGCACCCAGACAAGGGGTGGGCAACTTGTAGCCCAAGGGCCGTATGCAGCATTTCAGTGCTTTATGTGCGGGCCCTGAAAAGAAAAAAGAAAAAACGGGGTCTCTGACTGCAGACAGTGCAGAAAGACCATAGAGATATGGCAGAGGAGAAAGCAGAGCGCCTCATAGCCAGCTCCTTTTCTGAGTCCTATGGACAAGTGACCACTGGTGGTCACCAAGCAGCACAAAGTACATGAGTATACACCCTATCGACTGAGAGCTCCATGTAGTGCTGGCTGTAGATATTGGGGAGCAAGGTAGGGATAATCACCCCACTGCATTCTTTTTCCTCCTGTCACCCAATTGTCCCACGGTCCCCCCCCCCCCAAATTTCCCTCACCATCACTTGTCCCCCACTGTCCCATCTCCCTATGTCACCACCACTTCCCCCTCTCCCCATGTCAACACCTTCTCCCCCTCTTTCCATGTGTTTCTCCCTCCACATGTCACTCTCTCCTCCCCTCCCCATGTGTCTTCCACTCCTTCCCCCCCATGCGTCTTCCCCCTCTTCTCCCCCCATTCCCGTGTCACCCCTCTCCCCCCTGTGTGTCACATACTCCCTAATATTCACCCCCTCTTTCCACCACCCCTCCCCATCTGTCATCCCCTCTACTCCCACCCACTTGTACTCTGTGTCAAGTTATACCATGTGGCAATGTATAGTGCCATCAGGTTATGTCCTGTAGCAGTGTGTAGTGACCCGCTGGCTACATACTGTACTCTGTCAGTCTCTATAGTATTGCCAAGTTATACTCTGCACTATACACTGACATAGAGCCTGTTGCCAGATGGCACTACACACTAACACAGTACAAAACCTGACGGCACTACACACTGGCACAAAACATAACCTGATGGTAATATACACTGATACGGTACGGTATGCTCTGTGTCAGTGTATACAGGTATTCATTTGAATTTTTTTACTTATTGTGGCCCTTTAACAATGACACATGTACATTCTGGCTCCAACTCCCAGTTAAGTTGGCCACCAGTGACACAAACAGATGAAGAGAGACAAATACATACTGTACCTGTAGCTACCTGTAGACAGCAGCAACAATTGAAGAGGAGGAGGATAATGATGGTCCAAGTCTTTAGACCTAGTTGTAGGGCTTAGCAGGACTTCCTCTAGAAATTGAGATCTGCAGCAGTCATGGATCTGTACCAAGTATCGGAATTTTATAGATTTGATAGATTCTTTGACAGACGAGTAATTTTATTATTTGCCTTTTTAAGATGCTGTGCTTATTACATTTTCTAGCAACTGGTAGTTTTCAGTTTATACTGATGGTTGTTGGTGAGATCACAAGCCACATTTTTAATGCATTTTGACTGAGATCATAGTTGCCTTCCACATTTTACATAACATTGCAGTCATGAATAACATTTCAGAAGACATACAGTGTAGTGTATGACCTAGAGGTGGATCCACAGTACCTGTCTACTGGAAAAATGGAAAACACGCTAAGTAGAGTTACCTCTGTCATACTTAAGATGGGACTACTTTGAATTTAAGTATGGGTTTTAATATTTAATCTGTGATTTAGCAGAATTCTGTATATGATGGTGTTTCCAATTTCTTGTATACAGTACAGGCATACCCCACCACACGGACCTTCACCTTATGGACACTCGCGTGTACATACATATTTAAAATAGCACCATTCCCCTGTATCCGTATGCTCGCATCGCAGGTACGGACTCTTATTCAGCCCTACAGACTGCCATAGATGTGTGGCACGCTGATTCCCCTCTACCAATTGGCAAACAGCAGCTCATGCATGCGCCTGTGAGTATGACACGGGCAAGGAAACAGGCACATCCTGAACATCAATACTGGCTCCCTACCTCTACCGAAGTGAAAAAAAGGTAGTGCTTCACTTTAAGTACATTTTCGCTTTACATACATGCTCTGCACCCATTGCATACGTTAATGTGGGGGTATGCCTGTACTTTTTAGGAAAAATGAGTCCAATATTGCAACAACCAACTGTGAAACCATGAAAACTATCATCAAATGTAGCTCTTACGCCTTTCCACAAGTATAGATAAAAAAATTAAATCTTATTGTTAGCAGCAAAATTAAATTCAATATACAGTACTAAACCCCTAGCAATATTTTAAAATGTTTACATTGTATTGTAGACTGTAAGCTCCTCGGAGCAGGGACTCCTCTTCCTTAATGTTACTTTTATGTCTGAAGCACTTATTCCCATGATCTGTTATTTATATTATCTGTTATTTATTTGATTACCACATGTATTACTACTGTGAAGCGCTATGTACATTAATGGCGCTAGATAAATAAAGACATACAATATAATACAATTGTAATGATTGTGCATTGACCTCTTGAGCCATAAATCCCAAATAAACAAAGACACCTTAACTGTGTTCAAATGACCACAGCCTTAATTTACCTTAACAATAATAACATAGAACATCCCTGGACCTGGTCAGGAAGTAGCCCCAAAACGTGTACACCCGAAACTGCCCTCTTGGTTAAAAGACCCCCAGGGTCCTTTCAGAAGCATGTTCCAAGACCTTCTGCACCTGTCTGGCCCCTAGACTACCTACCTTGACCACATTAACATTCCGATAACTAGCCACCTTGGAAAACCTGACAAGTCTGCACCCCTCCAGCTGTGAAAAAACAATATCCAACAAACACACAAAAATCAGCAAATCTATTGCAGCATTCCCATTTCATATATATATATATATATATATATATATATATATATATATATATATATATATATATTCATGTAGAGGTATCAGTACCGTGTTAGCCGAGCTTCAATAATCAAAAAATAAATAAATAGATGATACCGTTCTGTGGCTAACGAAATGCTTTTATTTGTGCGAGCTTTCGAGATACACTGATCTCTTCTTCCGGCGATGTTACCAATATATATATAACTAAGAAAAAGAAAAAGTAGGGTCAAAGAGGTGCACTCAAACACTGAATAATGAAAAATAGAAAAAAATGGACTTTATTAGCAAAAAGTATAAAAAACACATAAAACAGACCCACACAGATCGTACACTGGCGACACACTTTATTCGAGCTCGGCTAGTCCCACGAATTCGGGTATACCCGGGTGTATTGAGGTATGTGACTGTTTTCTGCCCGAGTGCATTGAGGTATTTTCCAGCAAGGGATTGAAGCATTTTATTCCCGCTGGCTGCAATACTGCACAGTATATATATATATACTGCATTACAATTCATGAATTTATGCCATCTGGTAGACACGCGAAGCATTGCAGCCTATTAAATCCTAATCATTATCATTTAACAGATCAGCCGCCCGTCAGCCAGGCATGAACCCAGGCTGGGAAGGCAAACACAACGGGGCTTGTCAGAGGTGAGGAGCGGCGCATTCCAGGTATCTGCCAGGTACATACCGGGTATTTGCTCGAATAAAGTGTGTCGGTGCAGTATGACAAATCACTATGTGACACAGCGTAGAAACACCAAAGAGGTACAATAGGTCAGGTAAGAACCAAAACAAGATAACAATATATTATTGCAAATATACCATAACAGAACCAGGGGAAAAAATAATTTTTCCCAAAGTAGTGTGACTAAGATCGGCCGATCCAATGCAATAGATAATGATTAATATGAATGGTAAGTAAATCCAGACCACAGAAAAAATATATAATGGATATACATAAACCTCTTAATAATGGTGAAAGATGGTAAGACACATAGCAAATGCAAAAAAAATTTAAACCCTATAATGTACTGCAAGTCAGCTCTGTATCATGATGCCCGGACTAAGCTGCACATATGGAGTAAGCAGCAGGAGAGAAAAATCCAAATATTGCACTAATAGCACTCATGTAAAATCCCCAGAGATGCAAAGCTCAAAGGTAATGAGCAAAAGTTCTATGAGAATAGCCCAAGGACATAGAGCACCTCAGATAGATAATGTTCAGGGCACTGAGGGAGTCCTGTGATAAGTCCCAGCATCTCACAGTAAGGCAGCAATAAAGTCCTGTAATACAGACCAAAGTCTCATGTTTATGGCATCAGCGACATCACAGAGGAGGATCTCAGGCTGTCTGGTGTTGCACACGGGTCTCAGGGTGGTGGGGGTGCTGTCACAGCTCTGCTCCTACGGCCGTTTCGCCAAAAAGGCTTCTTCCGGGAACAACAACACATGACATATTACACTGTGTCATGAATTATTTAACCAAAATAATGCCAAAATGGAGAAGCCATGTGTGAATAACTAAGTATACCTTATGATTCAATAGCTTGTAGAACCACCGTTAGCAGCAATAACTTGAAGTAATCGTTTTCTGTATTTCGTTGTGGAGGAATTTTGGCCCACTCTTCTTTACAACGTTGCTTCAGTTTTAGATTACACATTTTTGATCTCTGGCGAGATTTGCGCAGGGAGAGGCGGTTCTCTCTCTGCAGCAGAAACAAAATTGCCGGGTGAGCCCCTTTCATAGAGGCGATCATCACATCGCTGGCTACTCGCCAGTTTTGCAAATGTTGCTATCACATGTATTCTGGGCTTTCTGCATACCGAGATAGCAACGCTGTCAAAACTGGCGATTTAAACAGTCCAGCAATTTTTTTTCCGGTGCTTAGTGCATAAGCCCCACTGTGTTTAATTTAAAAGAAAATTTTAAAAAAAAGAAACTTATTTGTTTATCTATATACAGAACAAATATATTATTTTCACGTTTTCAAGGAAAGCTAATAAAAAATACACTTTTTTTTAATCTTATACAGAATTTTTTTCAATCGCTTTAAAAGATATTTACAAAAATTAAAAAATATATATTTTTCCACAACATTTCTTAATAAAAAATAACCTATTGTGTAATTTTTATACCGGATGATTATACAGTATGAATACCGTATAATGTATAAAGTAAATTGTTAGTCCAAATAAAAAAGGTATCCACTTCTGTAATACTGAAGTACTCATTTATGCAACTGGACTAACACGGCTTTTTCCGTATATGATTCCCAATGGGAGCACACAGGTATACCAAAACCAATATAGAATTTTATTAGTAGAACAATAAAACCGGGGGGAAATTATTTAAAAGGAGGGGGACTCCTACACAATTCCCAGAAGGGAAAAGGTAATGCTGGACTCATAAATAGAACAAGACATAAAGACTAGGCTATAATCCACATCTATCAATTGACAAGGTGTAATTGTCCATAAAGTAAAATGGTCAATATGAGGGACAGAAATGACAGTGAATGGATGTCACATATAATAAATCAGCCCTTTTAAAATCTGTACACACGATTAATGCAGAATAATCTTGCATGCATGGTAAAAACATTCACAACAAAGTACTGTAGATACATACTTTGATGTAAAGTAGCCCAATTGCTATCAAGTGGCAAGTATCCAAATGAGATCTATAATAAGATATTATGAGAGTGTATCCACAATGAAAAAGATGCAGTAAGGTGCAGAGGTATCCTAGCTAATGCACAGTAGAATCTAAAGGCAATAGGTGATGATAAGGAGTCCAGGATACATAGCAGCAGCAAACATGCAACAAGAAAATGATCAAGGATGGCAACATTATGACACTGTTATGACGTGCAATAATCTGATTATTGGGGAAAACAGCTATCGCCATACATTTGGGACCTTAACAACACTGAATCACCCAGAAGGTGTTTCCTCCTTCCCCAATTAATTGGGGTGTTTACGAAAGGTATACTGTATTACTAAAAAAGAGCAAAAGAACAACAATATATATTGTTTGTTTTCAATACACAAAATATATCTGTGCATATACAACTGTTCATGTTCTTAAGGAGCTAAGTTCAGTAATAGCCAAACCATTACATTTAACATTCAAGGACTCCATTTCCATAGGTCGAGAACCACAAGACTGGTGTAAAGCAAATGTAGTGCCTATATTTTAAAAAGGGAGCTAGATCACAACCGGGAAATTACAGACCTGTAAGCCTGACATCAATATTGGGTAAGCTACTTGAAGGTTTAATACAGGATAACATTCAGGAATACCTAATGGAAAACAAAATTATTAGTAATAGTCAGCATGGAATTTTGAAAGATTGGTCATGCCAAACTAACCTTATTAGTTTCTTTGAGGAGGCAAGTAGAAATATAGACCAGGGTGATTCAGTTGATATGGTCTACGATTTTGAAAAGGCTTTTGATACAGTGCCACACAAGAGTTAGTGTACAAAATTAAGCAAATTGGATTCAGTAAAATATTTGCACCTGAATTGAAAACTGGTTGAAGGATAGACGACAGATAGTTGTCATAAATGGATTTTTTTCAGGTTAGGCTAAAGTTGCGACTGGAGTACATCAAGGTTAGGTATTGGGACCCCTGCTTTGTAACTTGTTTATTAATGACCTTCAGGTTGGCATAGAGAGGAAAGTGTCCATCTTTGCTGATGACACTAAATTGTGTAAGGTAGTAGAATCGGAGCAGGATATAATTGTTCTCCAGAAGTACTTGGATAGACTGGAAACTTGGGCAGGTAAATGGCAGATGAGTTTTAATACAGATACTCTAAATGTAAGGTTATGCATTTGGGAAACAAGAATAAACAGGCGACTTATAAACTAAATGGGGATAAATTAAGGGATTCCTTGATGGAGAAGGATTTAGGAGTGCTTGTAGACAGCAGGCTTAGCAATAGTGCTAATGTCATGCAGTAGCTGTAAAGGCAAACAAGATCTTATCTTGCATTAAACGAAAGGGGTGCCCAATGCTCCATCCAATTGACGCTTTGGCCAAAGGGTTAAACTAAATAACCCAGTTATTATTATTATTATTATTAAAGTATTTAAACTTTATACTATTTACCATATATGTTTTGTCAATTGGACGAGCATTGGGCACCCCTGTCTTATGTTGTATACATTTGCCACGCCCAGTAGCACTCTTTTTGACATAAATATATATTCATGATGTGGTGGGTGTAGAAGTTTGAGCTACCTGGGAATGTGTGTCTTGCATTAAACGGGCAATGGATGGAAGGGAATTAAACATAATTAGGCCCCTTTATAAAGCATTAGTAAGACCACATCTTGAATATGGAGTACAATTTTGGGCACCAGTCCTTTCAAAAAGACATTATGGATCTAGAGAAAGTGCAGAAAAGAGCCTCTAAATTAATAAAAGGTATAGATCATCTGATTTATGAGAAGAAGCTAGCTAAATTAGATTTGTTTACATCAGAAAAGAGGCGTCTAAGAGGGGATATGATAAGTATATACCAATATATTCGGGGACAGTACAAGGAACTTTCAAAATAACTATTCATCCCAAAGGCAGTAAAATGTACAAAGGCTCATCCCTTAAGGTTGTAGGAAAGGAAATTTCACCAGCAACAAAGGAAAGGATTCTTTACAGTAAGGGCAGATGAAATGGGGAATTCATTAGCCGTGAATACAGATGACAGATACAATAGATATGTCCAAATAAGATATATACCAAATAAGTAAACATGGGAAGAATGTTGATCCAGTGAGTAATTTGATTGCCAATTTTTGAAGTCAGGAAGGAATTTATTTTCCCACTTATGAGATATCATTGGATGATATTTCAGTGGGGTTTTTTGTTTCCTTCCTCTGGGTCAATATACTTTAAGTAGAGATATAGGATAGATTATCTGACGTTTAAATTTGGTATAGGTTGAACTTGATGGACGTATGTCTTTTTTCAACCTCATCTACTATGTAACTATATTTAGTCTCCACAGTATATTAGGAGACTAATGAGAAAAACGTTTTAAATCCATGATCCAGCATCAGTTTACCAGTCTACACTTCACTGGATCTCTCTAAAAGCCAGTCTGAATTTACATTTTCATGGGATGTAACTTTCTACCCAATGTTAGACATACTTGGGAGTATTGATCTTATTATATTATAAAGAGACTGAATTTCATACTTAATACAGCATCCAGCAGATCATGTGGAGGAACTAGAAAGTCCACAGCTATCTCCTATTTAATTTCTGAACATTGAAGCAAGCTAAATTATATATGAGTACTGATTTTCAAATTATTGGTCTGAGTATACCCCCTCACTCTTTTAAGTTATTTTAATGGTTCTATGAATGATCTATATATATATATGCGTTATTCTTTTTGAGTAATTATTAAAAGAATAAGTTTAGACCCCTGAATAGTCCAACACAGGGGCTTGCTAGAACTGAGAACAAACTTTTTGCCCAATTTGCAACTGCAACGAGGTGCGAGATCGCAGCATTACAAAAGCAAAATGAGATTCCCTCATTGGACAAAATCAGGAACAGAATTTGGTATGTGTGTCAGATGGAGAAGTTAACAAGATTGGTTAATGACACTGGCAATAAATTCCAAAAGTCTGGCTACCATGGCTAGTAATCTGGGCTCTTGCCTACCTTCTTCTCCCAAGTAATGCCTTGTTGTGAGTTATATCCTGCGCTAAGCAGAGAACACAGACCACAATGTCGTACTTGCAGACTCTCGGCCACACTCTCAAATATTATGAAGAGTATTGTGAGATTATTATAAAGAAAGGTCACTCAGAGTTTGTATAAGATAAGGTTTGTCATTTATTGTATCACAACAATATTCAGAAATATCAGAAATATCACAACAAGCTTCTTATAAGCTGATGGCTAGCAGTTACAGTATGTTACCAATCCATTCCTAACTATAGTATGCAGAGATTATATAGCTAATATGCATTGTCATACTCACAAACCAAAAGATATTATGATAGGTCAGCCAGTCCCAGCTCAAGTCTCATCTGTGTGACTTCACACCTAAGTTCGGTTCTGAATCAACATGGAGTCATGCAAACCTATATAGTATCTCATTGTTTGCTGCGTACGTGTCATGTGTCCATGCTCTGTGGTTAGTGACGTATGTTGTTTATCATTAGGAATTACAGTTACTGACGTATGATATATTTCATAATTTACCGTTAGACCACGGCCTGTTTACGTGAGTTAGTTCCTCTTTTATGCCTATGTAACCTGTCCCAATATCCTGCCACTTCTCAGCAAAACAAGCTATTATTTCTAAGACAAGAAAAGCCAGGATTTTAACAGTATACTCTAAGCTATACTATGCCTTATAATGATACTATGTATATATGTACCTGTGACCTGTATTCATTATGCGTTATATGCCAGAAGATACCTGTAATCCATAACACTAGCTCAGACGGACATCCCAGGAGTGAATGCCACCTCAGCATTGCTATGATAGCTCTAGATACGTTCTCCTCGATGGAGTGTGGGAAAGTTGAGGATACATAACTGCAGTGGGACCGTGCAGGAGATAGAGGTAAATTAATGTGCCTAAAACAATGAGAAATAAGACCACGGGACCGACTAAGGACAATATGGACCTTCCAACCCCCCTCCCTCTCCCCTTTTCCCTTGTTTATGTCTTATTTGATAAATTGCTTTTTTATTACTTGTCTCCAAATTATGTTCCCAGCATGTTGTAATATACTATTACGTTTGCATTGTTTTGAAATCAATAAAATGTAAGTTACAAAAAAAAAAAAAAAGATTAAGTTTTAGTAGATTATTTATAGTCAGTCTGGAGGTATTTGTGTGGCACAAGGAAAATTCTATTTCTCTCTTTGATATTTACATTACACAGATCCTAGCCAGCACCTCCTTATCCACTTTAAATAGTATGTTACACTTCGATTTTTGTGAAGCAGGATTATTCTTTCACTCTCCTGGGAATCTCGCCTTATCTCATTAATGTCCTGCAATGGACACATTTTAACACCCATAAGCATGGTCACTATCTAGACCTGGTATTCAGTAGATTTCTTGCAGCATCCCTGTTCTCCAGCCCACACCTGCAGACTCCGCCCACTCCAGACACGCATGGCCCATGTCCCACACGCTCTGTCCCCCATGCCTCAACACCAACCTCCCCGCCTGTATGTACCACCTCCTTGATCCCACACACGTCTGTTCAAAGTGTCCAAAATGTGTTACAAATAACCAAATAACCAGTGAAATCTCTGCCTCTCTGCCTCTTTCTTCTTTCTGACTAAATCAGAGAATTGGGACTGGATTGCAGGTGTGAGGTTAGGGGTGGATAGATTATCTGCGTATCTATCCACCCCTATTTTCACACCTGCAATCCAGTCCCAAGTTTCTGATTGCCTTCTGGCTACATCCTTTAGATGGTGCTCTGCTGCCTTAAACAATAATATGAATAAAATGGAGCTCCTCATATTTCCCCCTAAACCAGCCCTAACATCCTCTTTTTCCATTACTGTAAATAGTTCTACTGTACCATCTATCCTGTCACCAAAGCACATTGACTAGAAGTGACATTTGACTCCTCCCTTTTTTTCTCCATTCACATTCATGGCATAGCTAAAACGTTTCACTTCTTCCTCAATAACATTGCCAACATCCACTCTTTCCTCTTTCAAGCTTTAGCTAAAACTCTAATGCATTCCCTTATCCTCTCCCATCTGGATTATTGTAACATACTGCTAACAGGCCTCCCTGACTCTCAACTTTCTCCTTTGCAATCTATCAAAAATTCTGTTGCTAAAATCTCCCAAAAGTGTCTCCGCTCCTCTCCTCCTTAAATCCCTCTCCTAGCTTCCCATAAAGTTCCAGATCACCTATAAAGTTCTCCTCCTTACTGCTAAGGCTGCGGTCCCAGTGATCACTGTGACACGCGCACCCGGCGGGTGGGGGGGGCGGCGCGTGCACAGTGCTACCTGCGATCAGCGGTCTTTAGGGAGAGATGGAGATTGCGATGGGAGGGGGCGTGGTCGGGGTTTTGCGGGGGCATGGCCATGACCTCACACGGCTGGTTCGCCCTCATTGGGTGAACCGCCGGTGGGGGCGTGGCCACGCCTCTGTCGCCAGTTCTGAACTCAATTCCATTGAGTTAAAAAAAAACAGCGAGTACAGCGCAGCTGCACCTTCAGCGGGAAGGTGAGTACTGGGCCCAGCCCCATTGAGGGGCGGTGCTTACACGCACAGCGCACGCCGAGGTGTGCACTGTAGCAGTGACCTGGACCGCAGCCTAAGGCTCTCCACCCATCTACTTCTTCCTTTATATCAGCTTTTATCTCTCACTATACCACTGCTTGTCTCCTGCGGTCTACCCATAACTGTCTCCTTTCCACCCTTTTCCCCCCTACTGCTCTCTCTCACCTTTCCATCACTGCTCACTCCTCCTTACTCTGATATACTGTACGCCAAGCACATCCTCTCCCCACCTTTAAGACAAATCTTAAAACTCACCTCCTAAATGAACTATTTCAATAGCCTAAACTCATGCCTACTGATCCACACCCACAGACGTCCCTAACATTGTAGTCAAGAAATATCATCTACTGCACGTATTCCCTCACCAGCTGTCTCTGTAAATTTCCCATCATACTAGTTTGATTGTAAGCTCTCCGAGGCAGGGATTTCCTTTCCTATTGTCTGATCTTGTTTGCTGCTGTTATTATACTATAATTCTCTGTACTGTATTTTCTCTTGTTACGCACCAAGTACAGCTGTGGGCACTATATAACTAAAGATTTACATATATACATACATACATACAAACATACATACATACATACATACATACATACATACAAAACAGAGGGACAGAGAAGAGGGAAAACAGAGGGAGGAGGCGTGGGATTGGGACATAGGGGAATATGAGGTTTTACTTAGCAGAATCACACTTGTTTCTAGCTTTAATGTTTATGCAAATTCTAATATTGCCTTTTTCTATTGGCTGTCTGTCAAGCTCAATGTCAGGCTATCAAGCTCAATATTTTCAACACCGCAATCCTTGGTTCTGTGGTGTTCTCCACACATGTGGTCATTTCAATGAGGGAGATATTGTGGTTTAAAAAATAAAATGGTCTAAATTTGCCAAATATAGAATTATTATTCTAGGTGTACAGATCAAATATCGGCATAGTAGTTAATAGTTAGATCATGCTTCTGATACAAACGGTACTGTATACCGAAAAAATTGGGGAGTGCAGGTACCACCATATAAGAAAAAAACATAAAAATAATAGTGCAATATTGGGTCTGAAGAGTTTGGTAAATTCTGTGACTCACATTTTCCTAGAACAAAAACAGCATTTCTCACATCAGTTGTGGCTGCAAATCGGGATAATTTGCTTCCTGGTTTGAATGCTGGTAGTCAGAGTCTGGATATTTCTCAATGAAGTGATGTTGTGGTACTCTCAATAAAACAGAAATACAACCATAGTGCGAACCATAAAGCTTATTGTATTAAATGGATGTAAGCAGAACGCACACTTACATTAATACATATAGAACAGGCATGTAAAACTATAGTTCAGTAACCTCCGGTACTGTCACCGCTCCGCCTGGTGCCGGCGTCTCCTCATCCACTGCCCTTCTGGTATCATGCTTCATCACTTCCGGTGTGGCCAGCTGATGCAGACGGGGACGGTATATGGTTCGACTTCAACAGTTGAGATGCGGATGATCGTCTACTGATGCTGGAACGGACTCAACGTGTTTCGCTTTGGAACGGCTTTGTCAGGAGCACCTATCACATTATTTTTTGTCACACAAGCTACTGCCCTAGTCTCCCTTTATTCTTCCAAAGGCTTGCAGTAAATTATTTTTAGTACCCCTATGTAGTATAATGTAATCTTTTACATACTCTGATCTATCACAACCTGTTCAATGTTACATTTAACAGAGCTTTTTTTGTTAAGAAAATGGGTACCGGTACCCAGGGCCGCAGACAGCTTTCCTGGGGGCAGAGGACTACAGTGTTCACTGGGCCAAGGCCACACCCCAACCCCCAGGTCAGCAGCCTTGTGAGACCCTCCCCCTATATTTCTCACACCCCACCTCTCTCCCCCCACCTCTCTCTCTCGCACCCCCCCTTTTCTCTCCATGCTCAATAACCACCTCTCCCCCAATTCACACTAATACCCCAATACACATAACCACCCCATCTCTCCAATACACATAACCTCTGTCAAATACACATAATACTCCCTATATCCTCCCAGTAGCAGATTGCAAATTTTGCCACCCATAAGCACTTATCTTTTGGCCGCCCAGGCCACTTCCTCCTGCAGTGCCTCCCTCCTCCTTCGGCAGCACCGTGACGTCAAATGACGCCGAATTGTCACGTGATTACGTGTTTCCATGACAAAGCGATGCCATGTGATGTCACGTTGTCCTGGCAACACATCAATATGTGACATTCCAGAGTCATTTGATGATGCAATGCTACAGAAGGAGGAGGGTGGAGAGACAGAGAAGGTAAGAGACCTTTACAGAGGCCCCACGCTCTCCCCTGGCAATCAGTGTGAAAGAGAGCGGGGCCTGTGTATATGAGGAAAAAACAGAAAATTTGCCACCCAAAATGTGTCCACCCTAGTGGCAAATATGCCACTGCCCCCCAACCCTCAATACACACAACCCACCTCCCCCAATAACTAATACACACACACCAGTCATTTATTGTAGAAACCTGTTGCTTGACACTATACCTAAACTTTTCTGTTCTCTAATCCTTATGCCGAAAGGAGAACCACATCCGTGATCCCAACAATGTCCCTTCTCGCCTTACGTCCGGCAGCTGCACGGTCGTTCCTCCAGGCTTAGGGAATCCTCCCCTGCAGTATGTCCTGCTCCGCTGCTCTGCTAGCGATCAACCTAATGTGAAAGTCCCAGAGATATAGCCAGCCCTACAGTGCTCAACTAGGGTGGCTCAGGACCTAACTCGGGCCTTGGGGGCTTTCTCTGGCCTAGTCCCAGTCAGTCTGACATGCTCGCAGGACACAACCTTCTTCTCTGCAGTCCCAGACAGCTCAGACCTTGTGGTCTCCAGTCCCACAGGATATCCTGCTCTACCAGAGGATATCTTGTTTCTCCTTTGCTGGTCTTCTCCAATCCCAAAATGGCCAATGCACCTCCGCATAGCAAAGGCAATGTTCCATCCTCTCAGTCCTGCCAACCACAACTTGACTGACTCACCCCCTTAGAGTCTGTCCAAAGAGCTATACACGCTCTGTAAAGGTGAGGAGGACTACCATGCAACATATACTTAGACATTATTCAAAGCTTTTTGTAAAGAGAGGTAAGAAAAATAGGGAGAGGGGTTATGGGTGGACCCACAGACCCACAGAAATTCACAATTTAACCTTCTAAGAATTATACCTGGTGGGGGGGTGGGACTGCTCTGTAGAGCTGAGCCATGTGGGAGTTGGGCAAACAGACAAAGAAGGGGAGGGATTGACTGTGTGCAGTGACTGTCGGCTCCCTCAGCAAGTAGGGAAAAAACCTGTTGCAGTGAAAACAGAGGTGCTAAGGACCAGACAGTAATGCCACAAAAAAAGCCCTGCATTTAAATATTTCTAGGTATTAACCCATAAAGTCTTACCCTCTTCAACCCCATGACACAGAATATCAGGGGATTAATGATTTAAAGATTGGGGTGTGTTGCATTGCCGGGCAGTGTTCCCATAACCCAATGTAGCACACTTTCCCCCACCCCCTGGGAGATACTGTATAACTACTACTATGTATGTGGTGCATCACCTGTGGCTCACAGGAGGCCTGAGACTCCGCTGCCGGGAGCCTGGGATGTGCCTGAGTTGTTAATCAGTAGTGCCTTCACCTGTACGGGATCCTACTACAGTATGTGGGATAACCCTGTTACAGGAACCCATGCAATAAAACACATGTGGCTAAGAGTAACAGTTTTACTACATGCAAAAGAATAGCTGGTATACACAGTCCCACCAACCAGGCCACTCACGGCCATACTCTCCAATAACCCTCTCCCGCCAAGTCCACTCACATGGGAGAGATAGTCCCTCAACGTCCTAAGGCCCTTGGGCACTCAACCACCCTGGTGCCCCCAAGTAGCAACTGCCACCCAAGTGTGTGAGACAGCGCTGCCCCACTAGCGTGTGTACAGTTGGTACACTTGTTGAGATGAGATACCTGCCGGGTGCTCCAACACCCGGTTGCACTGATACTGTAAGGAAGGATCCACGGATCCTGTGATGTCATCTGCGAAGCCTCCGCCTCTATGTTGGGTGACCTCCCGCAGGGATTGTATCACCTTGAAAGATAGTCTCCTAATATGGTGGTCTGGTCCCAGCCCACCGGATCGCCAGTTCGCTACCGCATCCTTGCTGGGTCCCTCTCTCTGGTACTACAGGGGCCGTGTCCCTAACTGATGTGCCGGTCCCTGCTGCAAACAAAAACTGAGGGGAGTCGGGCCTAGCTAGGGCCTAAGGTTGTCTCTGGCCTAGTGCAGACACCCTGCCCACACACCCTGACACACACACCCTACCCTTCTGGTGTCCCAGCTCCGAGTGGCATGCTCCTAGTGTGCACAATGTATCAATATCTGGAACAGGGGATCCTCACAGCCCTATTGGCCTAGCTGTGGCACCTGTGGCACCTGATCCCTAAGACACTGCGGATTATGCGGGTTCTGCTGTAATAGCCGCCTCACGCGCCTCACACTGCACATGCGTGGGATCTTGCGCATGCGCAATCGAACCCAAGATGGCGGCGCCCTGCAAAGGGAGGCGCCGGGAGCCTCTGGCAACCGGGTCACCTGTCGCAGCCTCCCCACGCTCCCCCCCTCCAGCCTCCGCTGACAAACGCAGCTACAGCCAGAGGTAGGGGGCAGACGGTGGACCAGGCGGACACAGGCTATACTCATATAACATTCTAGTCCCCACTGGAGCTGCAATAATCATATACATTTTTGGGTTACTGCAGCAGGCATTCCCAAATAATATTTTGCTCCCCAAAGTTAAATTATTAATTTATCTTTGGAATGCAAAGTATTATATATTTTTGTTAATTTTTTATGCATATGTTAAGCCTTTTTCTTGCATTCTATAATAATGTTTTTCATTTTTGATCATATTTTGAGTTTTTGCCTAATTTAAAAAAAATACATAACCAACAGAGGTCTGGTAAAACCAAAACTAAAAACATATTTAGAGCCAAAACTAAAAGTTCTAGAATGCCAATATGGTAGTGCCACTGTGCCAATTTGGGGTATTCTTGGAAAATCATCTATTGGTAAGTCCTCAAATATATAGAACACCTCTATCTCACAGTACACAATTTACACTTGGTAAAAATAGTTATGGACTTATGTTATCTGCCATACATTTACATTATCAACGCGCTCCTCATATGATTCACACAGTTAATGTCCTTCATACATTGTATGGAGACTATAAGATGTACATGTGATGGAGAAAGGTTAATATAAAATTAGCAAATGATATGCCAACCATGAAACTAAATTATGGATTTAGTCATGCATAAATGTCTCAGATGGAAACAAGCAAATAGTGTAAGTCATATGATCAATACTGATTTTAAGCAATTTTTCAAACAGTATGAGCTCTGATGCCAAGTTTCAGTAGATGCCAAATAGGAAAATGCATAATAAATAAACTGCATGCAATGTAAAATGCAATGTTTCTTCAAAACTATTTTCTACATGCCTTAATATTAAACATAATATAATTTATGGTATCCTATAATAAGTGGAGCTACAGTATAAGAGAATATACAGATGGACCATGATTTACTTGCACATTTGTCTTTGCAGTGGTGTCTGCCTTCCCCCCAACCCCCCTTGAAGCCGGTCTTGTGTGGCAAGTTGTAGCAAGGGCTATGTCCCATGCACAGCACAGCACAAAAATGATGACACAGATTCCGCAAATGCATAGTGTTTTATAAATAAAGTGTGAAACTGCAGCAGTAGAGATGTACAGTACTATACAAGGTCATGAGACAAAGACATGTCTATATTTATCTTCTCCTCCAAACACCTGCACTCACTGTATTGTACCATTCAGAGTATTATAGGCATTCAGATATTCAGTGACCACCTGCCGGACATGGACTGTGTCTGACCACAAACAAGGTCCTACCAGTTGCGGCTCACAGCGGCGAGCAGCACAGCAAGGCTGCAGAAGGTGCACACAATTTGGGGACACTCATACATAGATCAAGGTCCATCTGTACTCAGCAGAAATTGCCCACTTTATTATTTGGCACATTTCAATAACCATCCACTGTTGTCATTTGTATTATTTGTACTTTTACTTTTTTTCACACATGAACATCAGATGTACATTTATATACTAAGAAAAGTGTATCAACCTCATTTGAATCACAGTTTATTTTGATTTCAGTATAAATAAAGCTGAGATAATTACTCATTACTTAAAATAGTAATGTCTTTTTTTCACAATTATTAATGACAGGTGTTTCATACGGAATATCCTGAAAATGTATCGTACAAACGTGAAAATATAATTATATATTACTATGGTTCATTAGCATTTCATTCACTCTTGAGATACCATACTGTATCATACTGATGAAGTGGGAGACTTTTTCAGCAGCTGAAATATAAGATTAAAGATAATGTTGCTTAATATGCTAATTCTCCGGAATTACTAGATTTGCTTAGTACAAATACTGTTAATAGGGGGGAGAGAGAGTTTGGGAGAGAGAGAGTTTGGGAGAGAGAGAGAGAGAGTTTGGGAGAGAGAGAGAGAGAGAGTTTGGGAGAGAGAGAGAGAGAGAGAGAGAGAGAGAGAGAGAGAGAGAGAGAGAGAGAGAGAGAGAGAGAGAGAGAGAGAGAGAGAGAGAATGGGTTTTTTTAAATTCATTTTATTTTCTTATCATTTATACGGCATCTTCTTTTCTTTAATTTTTGGTACTCTATGGAGGAGAGAAGGAGGTGAGGAGAGGATGACGAGCATGTGGCAAATGGGGCTGAGGCACTTTCTCAGTCGGGATTAAAATAAGGCAGCCCTGAGAGGCCAAAATCACTGCCACCACTGCAACAAGTAGAAATACAGTAACAGTGCCATTACTATATATAAGCAGTGGAAATAGTGCACGAAGTTGGGGTGGACACAAACCCACTATCTCCCGTAAGCCCAACACACATCACTTTCAGATTTGATATGTTACAGTATGTGATAAGGGGAAGAATGCACACCAGAAATTAGAGCAGGCTTACCCCTTAACCTCATTATTATCATTGTTAAAGCCAGTGTCCTAAAGGCAGCCACCTCCAGCCCTATCTCAACCAGCACCAGGGACTGAGACTGAAGCAGTGTACAGCATAGTGGCTATGGTTGCATTATAACTGCCTCTGCTGCTGACTACAATATTGCACCATTTTGAAGAGGAGAAAGGCACAAACAGGGGAGGGGGGGTAGGAGGCACAAGGTCTGGTCTCTTCTTTGTGGGTAGTGTTGCTGTTGCTCATGGCTCTGGTAGCATAGGTGGTGGTGATGAGGATAATAATGATAGGAGATAGGAGGAGGAGGAGGAGGAGGAGGACAGGGAAAGGGAAACAACTTTGACTCCTAGTAATAATCATAAGAGTCATAATTTAAATCATTTAAATGTCCTGTCCAACAACCTTGATGATGTAGATGACCAAATATAGTCCAATAGTAGCCCCCTCCCTCATGACATAGATACCCATAATCAGTGTCTACATCATAAAGTGGCAGGACAGACCGGACTCACTGTTTCTCCCCTTCTGAGCTGCCCGGGGAGACATGGAGAGAGACTGCTTCAGTCCCTCTGCACAGCTCTATCAGTCTGGCTGTCCCAGTAGGATTAACGCTGCGGGTTCCTGCCTTAATCCTCCAGGACCACAAAACGTACAGTACTATTTTCCTGGCCACAGACATCTGTATATACTTTGGACCTTCCATAATTATTCATTGACTTTATTTAACATACTATAGCTTTTGTACACATATTGTCAGGAGCCAGGTGACGCGCGCCATCACTCGCAGGCGCACGGTTCTCCTACCTGCTCCGATGGCCGCTGCTGGGGTCCTGGACTCCCGCAGTCTCACGCGCACTCCCGCTTCCTCCGTGCATGCGCACGGCTCCTCCTCGCGCTGGACAGCGTCCTCACGCAGGTGCACGCGGGGGTCACAGCGGGAGTTTCCACCTCCGGATCGCGGCGTGCACCCTCTGTGCGCGCGCGCCACGCACCCGAGCTCCGTGGCAAAAGGCACTGATTGCTCTCAGCACCCCCACCTGGCTTCCTTACCTTAGCCTATGACTGGCTCCGCACAGACACTCCTCAGGCCCGCCTCCTTCACGGATTGGACCGTCTCACCTATTTAGGCTCAGCAGTGCCAATGGCACATCGGCTGAGCATAAGCTTCCTGTTCCTGTGCTTACCTCCCTTATCTTCTAGTTATCCTGCTTTGTCTTGCTTGATCTCCCGTGTACCGACCTTGGCTTGCTTTTGGACCACCGCTTCTCTAGAACCCCGACCTTGGCTATCCTCGACCCTCCGCAACTCTCCTATCCTGAACTCGGCTCTCGGACCTCGACCATTCTACCTTCTCCTGCATCGACCCCAGCGACTAGTACCTCCAACATTCCGGACTTCTCCTACCCTCACCTTGGCAAGTATTACAACGACTCTACTCTCTCCGCTCCTGACCCGGCGTGTTCAAATACGCACACTCCAGACCGGATCCCCGTGATTGTCGGTGGTGTTTACTCTATTCCCACCTCAATACCGAGGGTCTCGTCTAGTTTGTGGTGGGCACAGCGTGACACATATAGCTTGTAAGATTTTACTGAAGTGATATATTTTATGTCTGTATAGTTGTACTGTAATAGTAATAACCATCAAAATAAATTGTATCAAAAGTGTAAAAAAAAATAACAATCTATAAGACGTATGAACAAGTCTAGTCTTTAGCTACCACACTTCACATAAATCCAATTAAAAGAAATGAAAGGCAACCAAAATGTATTTTATACCCTGATGTTCAATAACATAAACAGCAGTTCAGAAAACCCCACGTCAACACATTTGAAAGTTCAAAACCTTGTAAATAATCTCATGTGGTGCTGATAAAGAAAGGTAAAAAGCAAAGCTAAACATACAGTATTACTACCCACACACTCTTCGTCTTCTCAGTGTAATCATATTGCAAAAACATACAAGCTCCAAAATCTTTAAAAAGATAGACAGTACCCCAAAAGGGAATTATTTGCTGTGAAGGGTTCTTCCATACTGTACATACTATATTTTCAATTACAGGTACTTTAAAAAAGTACTCAAGCTAAAATGGCAAGCTTCAGTGTGACATGGTGTACACTTCATACAAGGGCATTGCCCATCACTAAAAAGAGAGACTAACAGTAGGTGGAGGGAAATAATTAAATAGGGAGGAAGCACAGCATGGTATTGGTATTGGTATTAAATGCACTCCTTATAAGTCCCATTCCTGCCCAAACCACTTGTACTCATTGTGGTCTTTGCAACAAAAAAAAAATCCCTTTACGGTATCTGCCTATGCATTTCACAATAAAGGAGGGCACTAGAGATGGGAATTTTCAACCCCAAATCCATTTTGCGGTGTAAAATCTGCAAACAGATTTGGTCAGTTTTAATCCGTGCAGATTCCTAAAAAAAAAAGAACGCCATTGGATACAACACGTGGATGAATTTGTAGAATCCAAGCCATGGATTCAGCAATCCGTTGGCGGATTCTTAAGAATCTGCCAATGGGTTGCTGAATCTGCAGATTGGATTCTACAAATCCATTGCCGGGTTGTGGAATCCACAGAGTGTAATGGTAATAATAATCCTAAGGGCCTCATGCAGTATTATTCCGATTAATAAGTAACTAGTCCCATAACGGGGTCTGTATCTTGGGAATTAAGGGGTCCCGGGACTTGAAATCAGCGCGATTCTGATCCAGAGACCCCCTGCTCATCTACACTAGTCTTAAAATGTATATTAAAATTTGTAGCAAACATTAATACACAACCCACCCCCTATTCCCTGAAATAAAACCATTATTTATTTATTTTAATACACGATTGATAACATAGGCCGGCGGGGGTCCCTTGGTGGTCCCCGTGGGCTCCCCATGGTTCCCCACTGGCCTGCAGTACCATTCGTGTTGGAAAAATTAATAAAGATGGCATACATTTCAATAAATACACACCCCCTACCCAAACACATACAGTACAGTAATGTGCAAAATAACTATTATCCAGATATGGATAATAGATCATTTGTCCATTATTAAACAAAACATTAGCCAGCCAGCATAAATAAAGTAAATAAAACGGTTCTACTTACCCCTGCCATTATTAAGGGCATCCTCATCAGCATACTGCAGGGCCATAATAATATATAATGGCCCCTAACCCCTTAATCACCTTAGCGGTTAATAACCGCTATAGTAATTAAGGGGTTAACCAACCCTCCCCGGCTACCCACCCAGGAGGCCTAACCACCCACCCATGACCCACTATACCCACCCTGTACCCATTGATTGGCCTAGTAGTACATCATACCCATATAATATGGACAAGATAAGCTACTATGGTCAACCTAATACAAAAACATGAATGTCCAAAATACACAATAATCAATCATATACAACAAGAACCTAAAGCCTCAAAATCAAAAATTAAAAGCACTAGCCAACCAATGAATTACCTAAATAAAACCACTAGCCAATCAATTAAAGAAATAAAACCACTAGGCATTCTATTAAATAAATCACACCGCTAGTCAAACAATACATGTAATACATAAAAGCCATAGCCAACGCAACAATTAATTAATACAACCACTAGGCAACACAACAATTAAAACCAGTAGCCAACAAAATATATCATTAAATAAAAACACAAAACAATCTGAAACAAAAATGTAAAACAAGTCATCACAATTCAAAACTATTTTATCTAAACAATAAACAGAAATAGAGAATATACTGTACAGATCCAGCCACGAGTATTAGAACACTTGTACCTGGGAAATTCTTGGAGATTCTGGGGCAGTCTCACAGTATATGCCTCAACATTGCCTCAACATTTCTGTGAGATTCTTAATGGCCATAGGATTAACACAGTGGGGGGTCCCTGCAGTCCCATTCAAACTGAATGGGACTGCAGGGACCCCCGCTGTGTTATTACGATGAGCCATTAAGAATCTCACAGAAATGTTTTGTCAATGTTGCAGTGTGAGGACTCGGGGGTCACGTCGGTCGCAGCGTGACCTTCCCTCACCTCTGTCCGCTCCCGCGGCTCTGCGGCTCCGTCCTCGCAGCTCCCACTCGGCCTCCATGCTGGGGGGGCTTCCCTGTCCTCCCCGTCGGGCTGCTGCTTCCCCGCACGGGGCTGGTGCTCGGGTGCCTGCTGTTGCTCCTGCGTGTGCATCCCCTGCGGTTACGGAGCGCACACCAGCACCAGCTAATTTATTCACTGCTCTTGCAGTGAAGCCACGCCCCCCGCCCACACGCTGGTTACTAGTTAACCCTAAACCTTACCACCTGGCAGTCTATTATGGAGACCAATCCTGGACTGCTCCTAGGGCTCCTCCAGGCCTGCCTCCGTTACCCATTGGTCAGCCACAGTACTTAATGCCTGTTCTGCCTCTTTCACACCGCTCGACATAGTCTCTGCTACAGACGTCTATTCTGGCTCTCCCTTTGTCTTCGTGCATTCAGGTTGCGACCCAGCTAGGCGGACGTGCTTACCTGGCTCTGGATCCCGGCTCCCTCTTGATCCTGCAGCTTCCTCCATCCCTCAACCTCAGCTTGGACATCGACCTTCCGTATCTCTCTCTCCACGACCTTGGCTAACGGCAACGACTTCACCTCTTCAGTACCGGTACCAGAAAGTATTGCTACATCTGTTCACACCTGGCCTGGCAACGCCAAAACACCACACTCCGGACACGCTCCTTCTGCTGTGGGTGTGTGCACATATACGTAGCCACCTCAGTATAAGGGACGAGTCTGGTCTGCGGGCAGCACCGGCATAACATTATGTCGAGCCCACAAGATGCAGACCAGACTGACATGGCCTCCATGATGACGGCCATGTATCAATATGTCCAGGCCCTATCTGACCAAATGGCTCTCCTCACTCAACAAGTACAGGACGTTTCTTTTCAAGCACCACCTGGAGCCGCACCGCCACTGTCGCCAGAACCGGGTACCGCCGCGACTTCCGGCCCGAAGATCACAGCACCTAAACCATATGCGGGGGATCCGCACGCCTGTCGCGGTTTTCTCAATCAGTGCGAGATCCAGTATGCAGTCTCCCCGCTACCCGCTTTGGAGGCTCCGGAACCAATGCAACTTGGAGTCCAGCATTCCCGGACACCGATACAGCAAGCTCGTCAAGCCGGTGGATTATGTTATTACTGCGGATACTCCGAGCATCTTGTCCGTGAATGTACACTACGCCCGGGAAACGACCAAATCCAGTGAGTACGAAGGGGCTCTCCCTGGGTGATAAATCTCCTTGTCCCCTTTCCAGGAAGGAACTTCCCAAGAAATTGACCATTCCCGTTTCTCTCTCGGGTCCCACCTTTCGTACCTCCACTGCGGCATTTAACGATTCCGGCCCGGGAGGAAATTTCATGGACCAAGCCTTCTTGCTACCAGAGTGGAACCAGATTCCACTCGTTAGAAAGAAGTCTCCCGTTGCCTTGGTCGGGATCGACGAGCGTCCGCTCACCCCGGCATATATTTCCTTGGAGACTTGCCCCATCCCCCTTTCCTCTCATTCCCACAAGGAGACCTTGGCATTTGATGTAATCCACGCCCCCGGAACTCCGGTCACTCTCAGCTTACCCTGGTTACAGAAGCACAATCCTCTCATCAACTGGACATCCCGAGATCCTATTGCTTGGAGGTCGAGGTCGGAGGAGTCGTTTCCACCAGCCGTACTTCCGCCTCGACTGCTGGCCAATGCATCCAAACCTAGGAGAGGGTTGCCCACTCCGTATGCTGCTTTTCTGGATGTCTTCTGCAAGACCCAATCCAAACTACTACCTCCTCACAGATCTTACGATTGTCCTATAGACTTGGTACCTGGATACATATTGCCCAAATCCAAATCCTACGCCCTCTCTCTTCCTGAGACGGAAGCCATGAACGAATATATTTGTGAGAACCTTAAACGGGGCTTTTTATTCGGCACTCCAATTCACCCGCAGGAGCTGGATTCTTTTTCGTCAAGAAAAAGGACGGTACTCTCAGACCGTGTATTGATTACCGGGACTGAACCGCATCATGGTGAAGAACCGTTACCCACTTCCTCTCTTTTCTGAATTATTCGACAGACTTCAAGGTGCTAACGTGTTCTCCAAGCTTGACCTTCGCGGGGCGTATAATCTTATTCGCATCGGGAGGGCGACGAATGGAAGACTGCCTTCAACACCCGTAGCGGCCACTACGAGTATCTCGTGATGCATTTCGGATTATGCAACGCTCCGGCGGTTTTTCAGGACTTTATCAACGACATCTTTCGGGATGTCCTTAATCAGTTTGTAATTGTTTATCTGGATGACATCCTTATCTTTTCCAAGAATCTACAGGACCATATCATCCATACCAAGTTTGTACTTCCCGCCTCCGAGAGAACCGTTTGTTTGCCAAGATGGAGAAATGTCTTTTTCACCAGTCTACCACCTCTTTTCTGGGATATATTATTTCCAACATGGGATTGGCCATGGATACTGAGAAACTTAAAGCCGTAATTGATTGGCCGCAACCCGACTCCCTCAAGTCTATTCAGCGGTTCCTAGGCTTTTCCAATTATTACTGGAAGTTTATTCGTAACTTCTCCACCATCATCGCCCCGATCACAGCACTGACCCAAAAAGGAGCTGATCCTTCGTCTTGGTCTCCTGAGGCAGTCACAGCTTTTGAAACACTGAAACAAGCATTTATCTCAGCTCCCATCCTTCGACACCCGGACACCAATTTTTCTTTCACCCTAGAGGTAGACGCTTCGGACTGCGGGGCCGGCGCTGTCCTATCCCAAAGGTTTTCTCCCCAGGATAAGCTTCACCCTTGTGTTTTTTTCTCGAAGAAGTTTTCCCCAGCTGAGAGGAACTATGATGTAGGCAATAGAGAACTTTTGGCCATCAAGTTGGCCCTTCAGGAATGGAGGCATCTGTTGGAGGGGTCAAAAGAGCCGTTCACTATTCTCACGGACCACAAGAATCTTTTATACATCGAGATGCCCATCGCTTAGGTCCCCGCCAAGCCCGCTGGTCGTTATTTTTCTCCAGGTTTAATTTTATTTTGTCTTACATTCCCGGCACAAAAAACATCAAGGCAGATGCTCTTTCTAGAAAATATTATTCTGATGACAGACCAGAGAAAACTACAGAGTCTATCCTTCCCAAACAAAAGATCCTGGCGGTCGCTACATTCAAGAATCTTTAGAGGATCATCAAGTCTCAAAGTCACCTTCCTAGCGATCTTGAAATCCCGAAGGACACCTTATACGTGGAGGCCAAGTTTATTCCGGAGATTCTGGAATGGGGACATGCTTCCCGTTCGGCAGGACACCTAGGCTACAAGAAGAATTTGGATCTCACCCGTCGTACCTTTTGGTGGCCCAATATTGCCAAAACTATTCTTAAATTTACCCGGGCCTGTCCGGTATGTGCACGCAACAAGATTCCTCGCCAGAGACCCCATGGTTTTCTTTTGCCCTTATCCATCCCGGAACGCCCCTGGTCCCACATGTCCATGGATTTTATTGTCGAATTTCTAGGTCGAATGGCATTAACACCATTCTAGTAGTGGTGGATCGGTTTTCCAAGATGGCACATTTTATTCCTCTCAAAGGATTACCCTCCTCACCCGCCTTAGCCGTTATTTTCTCCAAATAAATTTTCTGGATCCATGGCATTCCCACGTCCATCGTATCGGATCGTGGCTCTCAATTTGTTTCCAGATTCTGGAGATCCTTCACCAGAAGACTGGGCATTGCTTCCTCCTTCTCTTCGGGTTATCACCCTCAGTCTAATGGACAGACCGAGAGGGTCAATCAATCTCTCGAGAAGTATTTAAGGTGCTTCGTCTCTGACTCACAGGATGACTGGACAGAATTGCTTTCCTGGGCTGAGTATGCCTTTAATTCCACCAGGAATGAATCAACTGCTGAGACACCTTTCTTTATTAATTACGGCTATCACCCGGCTTGCCTACCTATTTCCAAGATCTCCTCTGGAGTTCCTGCGGTGGATGAACACATATCCCTCCTACAGGACTCTTGGGCTAGAATTCAATCTGCACTTCAAAGGGCCTCCCTGTCTTCTAAAGTCCAGACTGACCGCCGTCGCCGACCTGCACCCAACTACAAACCAGGGGACAAGGTTTGGTTTGTCTACTAGAAATATCCGCCTCAAAACTCCTTCCCCCAAATTGGCTCCTAGGTTTCTGGGGCCATTTCCTATCATGGAGCAGGTTAAACCGGTGGCCTTCCGCCTTCAACTACCCCCAAGCATGCGAATTCCTAATGTTTTCCATACATCACTTCTCAAACCGTTCATCTCTAGCCCTCTGTTCCCGGACCACACTCTTAAACCGGATCCTGTGATCATACAGGGCAACGAAGAGTACGAGGTCCAGACTATACTAGATTCCCGTCTCTCCAAAGGGAAAGTCCATTTCTTGGTTCATTGGAAGGGTTTCGGACCCGAGGAGAGGTCTTGGGTACCTCTTAACGACATCCACGCACCAGGACTTCTTAAATGCTTCCGGAAAAAGTTTGCATCCAAGCCATGGAAGGATCGTCCTGAGGCCGACCCTGAAGGGGGGGTACTGTGAGGACTCGGGGGTCACGTTGGTCGCAGCGTGACCTCCCCTCACCTCTGTCCGCTCCCACGGCTCTGCGGCTCCGTCCTCGCCGCTCCCACTCGGCCTCCATGCTGGGGGGGCTTCCCTGTCCTCCCTGTCGGGCTGCTGCTTCCCCGCACGGGGCTGGTGCTCGGGTGCCTGCTGTTGCTCCTGCGTGTGCATCCCCTGCGGTTACGGAGCGCATACCAGCACCAGCTAATTTATTCACTGCTCTTGCAGTGAAGCCACGCCCCCCGCCCACATGCTGGTTACTACACTGCCGACACAGTTTATCCGAGTGCGGCTCATTCCGCAAGCCGGGAAATGTCCCGGCTTGCGAGCCGCACTCCCTCAGCGTGCCGCGCATCACCGATGCGTGGTCACGCATCATCGGGTGCCAGCGCCCCCTGCACGCGCGTCCAGGGCTCCCCGAGGGAGCCCTGGTGTCCCGCGATCGTGGGACGGCGGCAGGGGGTTCCGGGGGACCCGGCGGACCCGGCAGCGGTAGGGAGAGCGCCCCGATCGGAGGGCGCTCTTCCGCTGCTTCGGTGCGCGCCCGTCACCCTGCGGCGCGCGCCAGGATACTGCTGCGGCCAAGAACGGGCAAATGCTCGAATAAACTTGGCCGCAGCAGTAGTTAACCCTAAACCTTACCACCTGGCAGTCTATTATGGAGACCAATCCTAGACTGCTCCTAGGGCTCCTCCAGGTTTGCCTCCATTACCCATTGGTCAGCCACAGTACTTAATGCCTGTTCTGCCACTCTCACACCGCTCGACGTAGTCTCTGCTACAGATGTCTATTCTGGCTCTCCCTTTGTCTTCGTGCATTCAGGTTGCGACCCGGCTTGGCGGACATGCTTACCTGGCTCTGAATCCCGGCTCCCTCTTGACCCTGCAGCTTTTTCCATCCCTCGACCTCAGCTTTGACTTCGACCTTCCGGATCTCTCTCTCCACGACCTTGGCTAATGGCAACGACTTCGCCTCTTCAGTCCCGGTACCGGCAAGTATTGCTACACCTGTTTACACCTGGCCTGGCAACGCCAAAACACCACACTCCGGACACGCTCCTTCTGCTGCGGGTGCGTGCACATATATGTCCCCTCCTCAGTATAAGGGACGAGTCTGGTCTGCGGGGAGCACCGGCGTAACATGCAGCAATGTTGCGGCCATGTTGAAGCATTTACTGTGAGGCTGCCCCAGGATTTCCAAGGCAAGAGTTCTAATACTCGTGGCTGCATCTGTAACAGTCAATAGAAGAAATGCATTTAACAAAAAATGCATTGGCTACCACTGTATTCATCTATACGCTAAACAGGCACAGATTAATACATTAGCTGTCAATGGGCATTGAAAAACATAAAAAAATTAATAATCCAATCAAACAACCTGTAAAAATAAAATGACATACATTCAATATTTATCTTACCTTTAGAAGCGTTGGCCCTCCGAATCCTGTGGAATCGGGAAGCTCTCGTACCGTCCCGTCATGAAACTCAATCCAACGTCATCCACCTTGAACATCCAGGACAGGTAACAAAATTCTTCTTTCTTTAATCGTCTATCATCTTTTTCTTTCTTCTTCTGTTAAT